>NW_019448212.1:0-1148 GCF_002814215.2 Seriola lalandi dorsalis | reverse complement strand
GGGCACTTAAATGCTCATGTGGGCAATGATGGAGAAACCTGAAGGGTCCTGATTGGAAGGAACGCCCTGCCTGATTTGAACCTCTTATTGGACTTCTGTACTTGTCATGGATTGGCCATAACAAACACCTGGTGATGAGTTGAATGAGATGGTAGGGAAGGCTGCCGGACAGACCAGGGAACCCCAAACCATAACTTTGACCTTCAGCGCACACTGGAGGCAGTTTGCGGCCGGGATGAGAGTCAGCACCTCCAAGTCTGAGGCCGAGGTCCTCTGCTAGAAAACAGTGGATTGCTCCCTCTGGGTTGGAACTGAGTAGTCGCGAAGGAGAGAAGGAGTTTAATATCTCATGGTCATGCTGTACCAGGTCATTGTGGTGAAAAGGGAGTTAAGCCAGAAGGCAAAGCTTTCAGTTTGCCAGTCGATCTTCGTTCCAACCCTCACCTCTGGTCATGAGCTCTGTGTCGTGAGCGAAAGAATGAGGTCGCAGATACAAGTGGCTGGAATGAGGAATGAGGGCGTCTGGGCTCAGCCTTAGAGATGGGGTGAGGAGCTTGGAATGTGTAAAATGAACCACCACTACAAGTAGATAATGTTCTCTCTCGCTTTCTCTCTCTCTCTCTCTCAGGTCGTGGAGTTGGACCTGAGTACAGTGGTTCCGTGCTGCAGTGGTCCCAAAAGACCTCAGGACAGAATTGCTGTTTCTGACATGAAAAAAGACTTTGAAACATGCCTGGGAGCAAAGGTAGATGCCAGTACAGTCTCATGTTCACTGTACATCCACACTAAACTCAACATTTCTCTCCATTTTGTCCTTCTCTCCACAATAAGGTGGAGTAGATAAAGCTGAAGCAACTGGTCTTAATGTCAGTTTGGGTGCGGAAAGCAACCTATGGAACATGATGATGTAATCTACTTAAATGGTGGCAGTAAAGTTAAGAGGTCAACAGCTGTGGCTCCAGTGTGTGATCACTCATTTTAATTGACAGAGAGCAGGAGGTGACAGAACAGAGGTTCAACCAGCTGAGACTCAACAGCTGTGTCTTTCCCCCTCCTGACCACACGATGGCTGTGAAGCATCATTCTGTTGTTCAAGGATGCAAAGAAGAGATTTAGACATATTCCTTTTGTCATGGGGTTTCAATGTT
>NW_019448211.1:0-1103 GCF_002814215.2 Seriola lalandi dorsalis | reverse complement strand
CTAAAGTGTAATGAAACTGTGGTCTAATGTAAGTCAGCAAGTCCAGCTAACTAACTTACTACCTAGTCCTTCATCTACCTGTAACATGAGGTGGAGCTGCAGGTCTGGTTCCTAACTGCTTCTGCATCAGTCTGACAAAAGTCTTCAGTCCAACGTTGATGGACCTGAGCAGACCTGGAGCTGGATTTGGTCTCAGAGTGAGGACAGGCAGGAAACGTTCAGGCTTTGGCGTCTAGCATCTCCAGCAGCAGTTTGTGGAGGGGGACGTGGCGGTGGCGGTGCAGGCGCAGCAGGGCCTTCACGGCTCGGTCGGCAGCCTGTCGCAGCAGGGGGAGGCTCATCAACAACCGGCCTGTCCGGTGCTGCTCCCTGCGGGACGACTCGTACTCCTGCAGGGCCTCGTGGAGCCCATCCTGAAACCTCTGCACCGATTCCAGACAGTCCACCGGGTCTGCGTCTGTCGGACAAGGAAGACAGACAGAGGACGTTAGGAATTACATTTAAGCACCGAATTTAAACATCACTTTATTAGCTCAGAGCAGCAAACATTAGTTGATTAGAGAAAAATGTTCTGCAACTAGTTTGATAATCAAGTCATCAATAAAGTTTTTTTTTGTGCTTTTTTTGTCATGTATGAAAGTAAACTAAAGGTTTTGAAATGAGGAAAATGAATGACACAGTGAATTTACTTCCTGTAGTTACAGTATCACAGTAAAAGTACTTCCTGTAGTTACAGTGTCACAGTAAAA
The DNA here is from genome assembly GCF_002814215.2 of Seriola lalandi dorsalis. Lineage (NCBI taxonomy): Eukaryota > Metazoa > Chordata > Actinopteri > Carangiformes > Carangidae > Seriola > Seriola lalandi. The sequence continues at coordinate 354 of NW_019448211.1, read as the reverse complement.
CTACTTCCTGTAGTTATAGTCTCACAGTAAAAGTACTTAATTGTGCAGTATACTGTCTCCTGTGACTGATCACTGATCAGATCATTGATCCTGGGTCATTTTACTTTACCTTAGATAGTTCAGTTCACTTGTTCCCAACCTTGGGGTTGATTTTTGTGAAATATTGTAGTTGTTCTTGTTTGGGCTAACGATTCAGTCTCAGTGTTTTAATGTGGTCTAATAGTTCACAAGCCAAAATGTTGGAAAACCACTGATTTCATTCATTTTAAAATAGTAGAGGTAGAAGTAGTAGTATAATCTTAATCTGGAAGTGCTGATGGCACTTAAATTTGAAATCACCACAAGTTTGTTTAT
>NW_019448210.1:0-1117 GCF_002814215.2 Seriola lalandi dorsalis | reverse complement strand
GCTGACAGAATAATGCAGTTTCTTGTTGTTGAGGTCCTCCTCCCTCAGATGGGTCAACTTCTGAGCAAATTTTGCCTGTTTAAGTGAAAACTAAGGGTGCTGCTAACAAGTTTTTTGCCACCAATACCAATCATCTATGAGTGAGATTGGCCGAAAGCACTAATTTTTGGCATGCATTGCAGATGCTGCACATTATATCATTCTCATACACTTTGTAAAAATTACACACGGCTGACATATTTTGTTTTGGTGGCCTGACGCACAGTGTTCAAGGTGGGAAGCGGAACTACAGAGTATTGACCACAGGTGATCGGTTTTAAGGTGATGGGTGACTGGAAGCATTAATTCCAATCTACTGATCACATATTTTTAATTAAAATCAGCCAATCATCCCTAGTGGACACATTGAACAGTTTATCGCACATTCATTAAGAAATGCATAACTCAATAACTCAAATCTAATCATGAAATTATATTCATTGCTTAAGTTGAATACTAACTACTGGCAAATCATTGTCTAACAGTATTTCGATATTGAACTGATGACACCTAATGATACTGTTAGCAGCTCTATACTGTGGTGGCTTAAGCTTACATTAATGCTAGTACCATAGACTGATAGGACAAGCACCTTCATTGCTATGAACAGTAGAGGCCTTTATTCCGAGCAGAGAATGATGATATGTGCTTAACTGAGAGATTTCGAAATGTGTAGTATGTTGAGCTACCTCTCTGAAACTGAAACATGTAAGGCATTGTTTATATAAAGAAGACTGACTACTCTGTTGTTTATTTATTGATAGTTATGGTTATTAATGGACTCACAGATCGGTTACTATGCTGGACACTGTTCTGTTTTCAGAAAGTATCTCTGAAGGAGGAAATAAGAAAATAGTGAAATGGTTTGAGCTGGAAAAAAATATTTAAATGTCACAATTAACAGTAAATGTAACCTGGTGCTGAATCGAGGAAACAATGTCAACAAGGAGCAGCAATCAAAATGCACATGACAAAATGTCCACCATTTTCACATGCCACTCACAGAGATATAAGAGGAAAGCAATTTTTCACAGGAGAAGCATAAAACAGTACCTAAAATGATATAAAAGGGCTTTGG
>NW_019448209.1:0-1501 GCF_002814215.2 Seriola lalandi dorsalis | reverse complement strand
TATATATATGTATGTTTGTTGTTGTTAGTGGAGAATGGTGTGAAATAATATAATTTTCTCTAACTTAAATCGAGTTTGAGGGGAAACACTTTGACACTTGATACAAATCAATCATGGTTTGAGTGCCAAAGAGTATTGTTGCTCACCATGTGCATCTTTTTATGGCCACCGTTTACCATCTTTTAATGCCTCCCTCCAGCAGGATAATGCTAAATGATATAAAACTGATGATGATAAACTGGTTTCATGAACTTCAGTGGCCTCCCCAGTCTCCAGATGTGAATCCAGCAAAGTCCTTTGAGATGTGGTAGAACAGGAGATTGGCAGCATAAATGTGCAGCTGACAAATCTGCAGAAATGATGCGATTCAATCACGTCAACATGGAGCAGAGTCCATGCCCTGAAGAACTGAGGCTGTTTTGAGAGCAAAGGGAGGTCGTACTCAGTATGAGTATGGTGTTCCTAATGAAGTGCTCAGTCTTGGAAGAATCGAGTGATTTGTGTATCTTGGGCACTAAGAATTTTTAATAACGAAAATTTCTTTGACTCTGTTCGGTGCTGCTCAGCTGTTATACACTCCCTGGTTGAGTTTTCTATCACTGACTTGAATACATAAAGCCTGACCACTGTTGCATCATCTCCCTCTCTCTCTCTCGGTTTATTCTGCAGCGCCGTTGTTTGTCGAAGAACAGCTGCAGGTGTGACTGGAGGTCATTCCTATTACTATCATTTTGGAAGCCTGTGAGGATGGCGTGGACGAACATACTCTGTACAAGGACAGGATTCATATTTTAGAGCTGACACAACTTCTTGAAGCATAAAGGATCTTTTGCCTCAGATGGAGAGCTCGAATCACAGGGTTTAAGCAATGAAAGCACATGGACCTTTAGAGTGATGCAGAAAAAATATCCTCTTTGAATCTTTACATTACTAAATCTCTTTTATCTGTTTCCCTTCAATATAAACAAACAGCTGCACTGTAAAATATAATAGTGCCAAAATTTTGGTGCTGTTTTTTTTTTTATAGCCTATCATGTATATGTTCAGCAGCTGGGGGAAAAAACATGGTTTTCATCTACGCTATGCTTTTCTTGTGTCATGTTGTATTACAGAAACTGTGGAGCCATAAATGATTCTTATTCCAGTTTCCCTGAGCACGGAGGTCCTTTGGGTTCAGCTTATGAAAATACACCAGGATACAAGGTCAATCAAGTCTGCATTGTTGATGAGCAGCAGTGAATAAAAACGCTTTATGGTTTCCTTTTCTTCTGGAAACAATAAGTAATATTTATGAGGATTAAGAGGAGAATATGGAGAGCAGAATAGCAGGGCAGCTCTGCTAAAAGCTCCTCAGCTCTACCTATACAGCTGTTTTATTCTATACTGAAAAGAAAACTCCAGCAGTGGCTACTGTAATTAGCTTTTGGCAATCAGCATAAGATTATCTGTTTAATGACTGAGAAAAACAAATGGTATCCATCCTACTGGTAGAGGAGCTCGA
>NW_019448208.1:0-967 GCF_002814215.2 Seriola lalandi dorsalis | reverse complement strand
GCCAGTGAAACAGACAGTGAAACAGCCAGTGAAACAGCCAGTGAAACAGACAGTGAAACAGCCAGTGAAACAGACAGTGAAACAGACAGTGAAACAGACAGTGAAACAGCCACTGAAACAGACAGTGAAACAGCCAGTGAAACAGCCAGTGAAACAGACAGTGAAACAGCCACTGAAACAGACAGTGAAACAGACAGTCAGGCAGATCAGTGTCCAAACACTTTGTTTCATCAAACAGTGAAAATGGCTGAAGTTCAGATTTCTGCTGTGGGTTACCCTCCCTGAACACAACAGCATCATGTGACACGTGGTTGTGATGTGAGATGGGTGAATCTGATTGGCTGTGACAGCTGAATGTTTAGCAGCAGAAACAAGAGACAAGAATCACCTGCTGAGGTCCTGGTCCGTCTCACCTTGACTGCAGTGTCTGTGTCTGGGGCGGCGTGACGACTCTGACAGACATCTTACAGACTGATGTAGAAATCACAGGAACAGAAACATTAACTAAAGCTTTAATACAGAAACCTCATGCTCTCTGAGGTAAGTTTCACAGTGTCCTGTCCTCATGTCTGTTCATGTCTCATCAGAACTAGATCTGTAGAAACGTTGTGTCAGAGTTGTGCAGCCACTCACACACTAACATCACCTGGCTTGTTGTTTACCTGCGTCATTGAAGTGACTCTTCTCTCTTCTTTCTGCAGTGCACGCTGTGGAAAGTAAGTCCATCTTTCTTTGTAGATTTTCATTGGTTTGATTGAAAGGCTTTATTCCAGTGTAGTGAGCTGTTTATGGATCTACAGGAAGTACTGCAGGTAAACAGCCACTTATAATGCAGATTCTAACAGGTGTGAGTATGCAGGTACTTACAGTACAGATTATAACATATACTTATACCTATTCTTATAGTATACAGCCGAGTTTGTCTAAGAGAGCAGATGTTAAACGTCTTAAAACAGAATCATTTCCA
>NW_019448207.1:0-1208 GCF_002814215.2 Seriola lalandi dorsalis | reverse complement strand
TTCCCCGGCATGTTTAACACTTCCAGTCGGAGCAAGAGGTGCAAGCCAATCTCTGCTTGGACCATTGATCACCATTGGAAGCCAAAAGTTGGAGACAGTGTTTAACATGCACAATCTGTTCAGACAGTGGAGCAAGAGGAGGAAAATAAAATCAATTGAAAAATGTTAATTTCCAGCTGGTACTACCGACAAATCGTCCACACTGCTGTGCTGTACGCTGTACTCGATGGTGTCGAGGAAAATGATGCTCTCTTTGTGGAAGTTGACTCAATAATTGCTCTGCAGTCTCAGCTCTGCATAGAAGTTTTGTTTGGTGAAGTTACAGAAATGTGTGTGTGTGTGTGTGTGTGACATTTCTGTCATCCACTGAGAAATCCCACAAGTGAGATGAATCTACTCGCATGTTTTTAAATGTACAGCATCATTTGGTGCATATCCCGTCTTTAGTGGAACAACACTGGTCCATCCTCTTTTCATCCAGAACACATGCATCCCGTCTCCTCCCACACAGGCTCAATTCCCCAGTCCATCGCTGTAAAAGCCTCTGCCTTACTTGATCTTGGATTTTAACAGTTCTCGCCTCTCTTGTTGTCCTTGATCTTTAACTAGCTTTAATTCACTGCCATGACAACCAAGGTCAGAGGGAGGCCAGAGAAATGTCTTTGCAGTGACTGTTCAGGCCGCAAACAGCGGCCTCACCTGTCATCTGAAAGGCTTAAGGTTCATACAAAAAGAAGAACTGGAGCGATTTTATTTCAAAAATAATGAGAGTCAGGTCAGCCGAGTTCAGTCTTCCTATCCTAACATTTTAAACAATTATTTCAATAGTTTAAAATGCAGAGATCCACAGCAAGGGGCTACTCTGATTAATTCTTAAGAAATCTTTTCATATTTCATTTAAAGTAACAGATCCATTTTAAAAAATCATGTAACGGTGGCAAAGCACATACATTTTTCAGGATCAAACAGATGTTTTATTTGGAAATACAGCAGCACAGATGAAACGTGCTGCATAGAACAACACCCTCCCTGCAGCAGTGGGAAATTATCTAACACAGAGATATGATCCGAAGTGATATCAACATTTTGTGACACCAGCCCACTTTCTGAGGTGTTTCTAGAAGAAAGCCACAGCCGTCTGAGTAGCACGCAACGCCGATATCTGCAGGGATTACAAAAGTGCAATCACCAGCATCAGCAGCAATGAA
>NW_019448206.1:0-1100 GCF_002814215.2 Seriola lalandi dorsalis | reverse complement strand
GACAAACAAAAATACGATGTATAAAACGCAAACAAAATATAATATCAACTGCTTACACTATTTGTTCTGATATTGCAGAAATCTAAGTAGTTTATATTCTATCTACTCTAATTCTGTGTACTGTTGCTTTTATTTTGAAAACCGGAAGTACAATCTCGGCCACAGCAATTTACTTCCGGCGCAGAGACGTGTGTTTACATGAGGTTTCGGCAAGTTAACCGGACAGTTAGTGGGTCGATACCGAGTCAGAAACGTTAACGTAACACCAGTGAGACAATCAGCGGGCTTCAGCTGCCGGGGTTCATCTTCATTACGGACAGAAGAGGAAACGTTGACGATGTCTCTGCCGGTTGATGCCAATGCTAATGCTAACGTGGAGCAGAAGGTTGTGCAGTATGAAAACTTCATCAATGATGTTCTGAGAAGAGATTTACAGTAAGAAACACACCAGCAGATTACACAGGGGTTGTTACAGTCTAAGTATTACTGTCGGCCGGGACACAGTTGTAGTTCAAAGCTTTTAACTTCGAAAGTCATAAAATATTGTACGTATTGTTGTATATTAGTGTCCCCTGGAAACACTTCTGTTGTGTTGTGAGTATTTGCAGCTCACGTGTTGTCAAACTGATGAAGAAGTTTCCTGAATTTGTTTGCTTTTTGTCTGTTTGAATGTGTTTTCTTAAGCTGCAGTGCGTTGAGCTCTCAGGGCCATCGTACTGATAGTCCACAGGGACGTCAGACCCTGAGTCTGAGTCTCCTCAGCAGACGGGGTTTGCTCTGGTCTTGTATTGTGTCCATTCCCTGGATGTTCACTGTTGTTAGAGGAGTGTTTCCTCCACCAGCTCCATGGATTTCTCTGCATTGATGTGGAGGTGGTTCTGCTGGCACTGGTCCACAAAGGCAAGTCTCTGGACTCCCTGTTGTCACCATCTGTCATCAGGCTGATGACTGTTGAATGGCTGCATAAAAAACATCTGGTTATAAATTCTTAAAATGAACTTCTCCCTCACTGAAAATCCAGACTGAATATGAAATTATTCTTCATTTCTAAAGTGTAACCAGTGACACCAGGTGTAAAGACCCTGCTCTGTGTGTGTTTT
>NW_019448205.1:0-1348 GCF_002814215.2 Seriola lalandi dorsalis | reverse complement strand
CGTTTGTGATTTTTGCCTAAAATCTAAGGTTTAACAGGTGTAAGGAGGTTGTCTCCGGAAGACGTCATCTGTGTCGTTACTCTCTCTCTACTCTTCTCTCAGGGATCACCACTGTCCTGACCATGACAACCATTAACACCCATTTGAGAGAGACTCTGCCCAAGATCCCTTACGTCAAAGCTATCGACATGTACCTGATGGGCTGCTTCGTGTTCGTCTTCCTGGCTCTGCTGGAATACGCCTTCGTCAACTACATCTTCTTCGGAAGAGGTCCTCAGATGCAGAAGAAGCTGGCGGAGAAGGCACAGAAGGCGAATAATGAGCGGAATAAATTTGACAGGCCCAAGGTGAGAATTACCGCCGTGCACCAGGGAATCCAGTTACACTTATCAATTCACATAGATTAGCGCCGAGGTTCAGAACAACAGGCCCCGGTCTTGTAAGGTCCACGAGCGACGTCAAGTAAATGTAATGAAGCCAGGATTTATTCGAGGGCTGGATGTTATGGCTTAGATTCATAAAATGAAGATTATGTTGTTAACAGCAACATTAGCGAAAGAGATTAACTGACAACTCGACAGTTTAGTGAGGATTACCCCTTTTATACTGTAACACAGCCACTTTATATTTTGCCTCAATACGTTATTTAATTTGAAATGTTGTGTTGACACTTTCTTCATTAACTCTGTTAAATACTGATTGATTGGAACTTTTATAAACAGTCCACAGCTGCAAATATGAATCAAACTGATATTTATCATTTGTGTGAACATGATGTAAGACAAAGTCAGAATTCAATAATCAAATTTTAATTTACATTTTCATGTTTGAAAATGCATCATCGCCATGAAACTAGTGATTTGCAATGTACTCAGTAGTAAAACCGCCTGACTGTGGTATGTTGTGGTTTTAGTATATCATGATTTTAGTGCAAAACAATAACATTGCAATAACAAATTGCGTTCTCATTTAAACAAAGCAGAGATTTAGCGTGAGCACGGTTTGTGACGTGTGTCAGTGTTCTGGCTCACTTTAAATCACAGTCAACACTCGACAATCGAGCAGCACGGCCACCTGGGAGATTTACGTTTCAGAAGTCCGTTTCTCACACGGTTTCAGTTTGAAGATGGCAGGATTGTACTTCAGAATATATTGCAAACTATACTGCATGCCACTACTTAACGTTTTAATCATGACGTCAACAGTCATGATTCATTGTCAAACATGGAAATAAAAATGAAATTTGTGTTGGAGACACCTAGGAGGAAATGAAATGTAAATTTGATGAAATGATTTCAAAGTAATTGTCACACCGGGACATTTCTGAGTCGCTGTTTCTCCTGAACGT
>NW_019448204.1:0-1110 GCF_002814215.2 Seriola lalandi dorsalis | reverse complement strand
ATAATAATTTATGTTTTGAAGAATGAATCAATATACATAATTGTACAAAAATAAATAATCAAATAAATGACTGTGCTTGAAAGATGGAAGATAGATACTGGATGTGTTATTTATTTGTATATTGTATATATTTGTAAAACTACTGTTTCAAAAGTCAAGAACAAAACAGGCTGTAACAATAATCTTTTCTTATCCAACCTTAATAGAAGGGAAAATTGAATATATTAATAATAATAACAATAATAATAATAACAATAATAACAATAATAACAATAATAATAATAATAATAATAATAATAATAAGAAGAAAAAGAAGAAGAAGAAGAAGAAGAAGAAGAAGAAGAAGAAGAAGAAGAAGGACAATTCCAAGAGGAAGAAGAGTCATTTAATTTGTTATGTATAATATGTGCATTTTATTACAGTACACATTCTATATAGACACTTTATTTATATTCATTTAATTTATGAAAACAATGAGTTCTGTTTTGGTTCCTATGTGTTTCATTATTTTATATATTTTCTTGTTGCACAGTGAACTTCCTCAGCCTCGTCCGACCATGAATGAATGATTGTTAACAAATCATTTTTCCTTTATTGTATTTGTGGTTTGAAGGATGACTGACAGACAGAGGGAATATTAAAGTAGTGAGTGACTGTCTTCACCTCTTCCCCTCTGTCTGTTCACACAGTTGTATATTAGAATTACTTCTGTGGACTGTAAACAAAGCACAATCATGTCCTTGTCCTTCGCTGAAGCTTTTAGCGTTTTATTGAGTGCAAACAGCCAAAACGCTGTTTCTACTGTTCCTTAGGGAAGAAATAAAACCCTTCAGCTGGTGAAGGAGAAACTTTATATTTTGCTTTCACTTTTATACGTCAGGGACTTTTTTGTGGGAGCAGCTTTAGGCTGATTCTCTGTCTGCCTGAAGCTGTGTTTAAGGTATATCATGATAAGTAAGTGCCCGTCTGCGTACCCTCACATCTGTGGGCTGTCCCAGGTGATGAATTAAACACACCTCTCTGTTTGAATTCTAAACAGAGCTGTTGGATGCACAGACTCTGAGGTTAAATGAAGTCTGTACACAGTTGGATATAATTGTATAATTCTGA
>NW_019448203.1:0-1076 GCF_002814215.2 Seriola lalandi dorsalis | reverse complement strand
CTTGCTTGGAGGGCGGAGGCCAGACCCGCTCCAGTTTCCCCCTGGACTGATGTCTGACATCTAAAGGACAGGAGGAAGAAACGAGTGAAAATTACAGGAAGCAATTTTACTTTAATTAATTAAGCATTTCACATATTCAACTAGACTGAATCTCATCTATTTTGTCTGCTTTATGGTGATCTGCAGTTGTTAGCATGTCTGGCTAACTAGCTTACTAATAGCAGTAACCTGAGCGCTAATTCCAAAGCTGGCTGCATTTCATACTACATTATTTTATAGGGTAACAGACTATGTTTAAAAACTTGTTACTAGCACATCCACTGTGTAGACATTGTGTAGATAAAGGCGCATGAAGCTCCTCACTGTGCTGAACTGTCATCTGTGAAGGTAGCGCCATGTATCTGGGTTGTACATTCTTATTAAGAGCTGTGCCATGGATGGTTAAGATAACACTCTACAGCTTATCTGACCTTAACAATGAGTCATTTCCTTCAGTTTAGCCCAGCCCAGACACATTATATAGCTGTCACTTTGTAAGATTCATCATCTTCACCTTGAGTCAACCCACGCATCGTTATCCAGCCGCTGAAAATACTAACGTGGTGCTACATAATGACACACTCGCTGGCTGGGCGCGGTGTTCGCTCAGGCCTTCAAGCTGTCCTGCTGGGTATATAGGCGACAACAGCAGACATGGAGAAAAAAAATGCAGACAAACTGGGCGTACAGATTCCTTTCAACGAGACGCATCAACCGTCTTAAATCGTTCCTATTTACACAACACCAGAATGCAACCAGAGCTGCCCCTGGCTCAAGCTGGAGCGCAGATAGCAGCCTTCGTGTTGTCACTTAGCCCGCTGGCATGTGCTGACTCAGATCAGACCGCCGCTAGAGTGATGTGCCCTTAACCGCCGGTGACAGGGTTGACACTAAGTTGTCGATAAGACTCCTAGGATAACAGTATGTGATGCTAATGTAGAGAGGCATTCATTAAAGTGCTCAGACTGAGTGTCAGAAGGCTGGGATGTGCAATGAATAAAGATCTAAGTGACTCTTATTGGACATACTAGTATTTA
>NW_019448202.1:0-1070 GCF_002814215.2 Seriola lalandi dorsalis | reverse complement strand
CAACGCAGCACAACACGACAGTACACTGAACTTAGAACACATTCAAAATTTTCAAATTAGACTGGATAAAGATAAACAAAAAGCAATAATCTACATTAAAAGTCAAACATTTGAATATTTAAGGAGGAGTTCAACATTTTGGGAAACATGTTGATTTGCTGTCGTGCTTAGACTTACTGTAGGTGCTTTTAACGTCATATTTAATGTACTGATGTTCTCATCAAACTCAACAAGGTGAATCAGCAAATGTCCCATAACGTCGAACTATTCCTTTAAAACTATACCAACAAAAACTTTAATTATGGTATCGCTAATTCATCAGTGGACTTGTTGAGATAATGTACTGTATGTTGTGATTTGGTGCTACACACATAAAACTGAAGTTAATGGAATTTGAATTATTTTTAAAATCAATTCTGTGACCTTTTAGTTGCCAGTTTATATATAATAATATATCTTAATCTTTTTTGTGCCTTTTTGTTCAGACTTCAGCAGATAAAGCCTGAACAAAAACCATTCGAGGTTACTGAAAATAAAAAGAGTGGATCAGCTTTTCCAGATCCTGTGTGGAAATGAATCCTGTGACTCTTGCTACACCTGTCAGAGGATAAAAGGTTGATGTTTCCACCACGTATCTAATATGGTTGAGAAAATTTAGATCTGAGTCCACGATAACAAAAAGATAAATTAAAAATCTCAGAGAAAATGTATTGTCCTGTATTTGTGAAGTAAACGCAACATATTCTGTTTCAGCCATAAATGAAAAAGCAACACATTTCAGAAAATTTCAGTGATCCGGTAACATAAGAAAATACTGCACCAGCCAATGAAGGGAAAGATAAGACCTGTAACTCTTCAACAGAGCGCACCGTCTGAAGAAGAAAAAGCCAGGCCACTGATCCCTGTCAGGAAGTGGAGCCAACAAGGAGGCAAAGAAAACACAATGATTATGGGACCTGGCATGACTATGTTTTCTTTAAGCATATTAACTGAGTATATTTCAGAGGGGAAAGTGATGCACCAGTCCTTTCTCTGCCAGAGGCGGCTCCATATAGTTAAAAAAAAAAAAA
>NW_019448201.1:0-1005 GCF_002814215.2 Seriola lalandi dorsalis | reverse complement strand
AAAAAACTCACAAATCCACATTAAGATGCTAAAAACAGGAGGCAATCATCACTGGAAAGTGGGCGAAAAATTACCCATATAAACTCTCCAGATGGGATTTAAATCACTGACCAGGGCAGGTTATATTAAAATCATCCCACCACCCCTAGAGAGATAGATCCATCTGAATGGGGCTTACAGTATGTGAGCTTAGAATAACAATAAAATGCAGAGTCAAGAAATCAAATCAGTCAGTCACAGCCATGCGCCTACTGCACCTTACGTGCCACAGAAACCCTAATTAGGCTCCATTTACACATTTATCCAAATAAAACTCACACAAGTGAAGACAGCGACGTCATTTACGTTTCTCTGTGAGACAAATCATTAAGTTGAATGCAGGTCAGGGTGAGATGCTCACTCATCTCACCTCAACGGGACGGAGCCGGGCTGAAGTTTTTCTTGTATCATTTCCTAATGTTTGATGTAGTTTTGAATCAAATTAAAGTACAAAGTTAAAAGTCTTCAAATCTATTACCTTTTTTAATTATTTTGTATAGCAGTCAGCGGGTGTACACTTTTTACAAGATTTTTTCATGCTGCTATTTGATCGAGCAGTGACTTGAAAAGGCCCCATAAGAAATCTAGCTGTACATGATGTTGCTGTTTTTTTGTTCTGGAGTAAAAGGAGCCAAATGAAATGACAAGCCACAACACTGCAACAACTACAGCACTCACTCTGTGTACTGTAACGCTATCTGTACACTGTGGACCTTTCACTATGTGTTGTGTTGATATCTCATGCTTTACTAGCACACATACAAGGCGACATGACACACATCTCGGAGCTGAGAGAGAGCTTTTCCACTGATTGCCAGCTGGTGGCAGCAATGCTGCTTTTTCAATGTGCCAGCAAAAAGCAAATTCAACATGGATCATCAAAGTAGGTTTAAAAGAAATATTCAAATCACTGGCACCGCAAATTAGAAATGGACTTAATAAAATGGTTGTTATAGCTTAAAGATA
>NW_019448200.1:0-1005 GCF_002814215.2 Seriola lalandi dorsalis | reverse complement strand
GATGTGCAGAGCCTTTAACTAGATTTGAAAGTTCAATTTTCAAGTTTTCAGATATCTCCACCTGTACATTGCCAAGGGAAATACATTATCCCAGCATACTTCATCTAAATAAATATCTATTTTATTTTTTATACTATCTATTTAACTAACTAAATACATTTGTAAATATCTCTACAAATGCAAGTACTTATGTACATACTTTGTTATTTATGGTTGAGTTATTTTCTACTTTATTCTATTGTTATACTTGTTTTTTCCTATGCTGCTGTAACAAGTGAATTTCCCCGGTGTGGGACCAATAAAGGTTTATCTTATCTTATCTTATCTTATCTTATCTCACAGCTTCGGTTTTATTTATCACCCTGTCATCCTTCTGTGGTCAATGCCCAGAGGGAAGCAGTCGCAGCTCATTAGGCCATGCTCCAAGCTGTAGTGAGTTTGTTGATCAGTCTGGCAGCGAGTACATTTGGCAGCCTGCAGACCACTCCTAATGAATGAGTCAAGCATCCCTGGCTCCAATCTGAATGTAGGAAATAGTGGAACTGCACTGCAAACCCATAAAGCAGAAATTTGTAATGTTATGATGAATACTTAACAAACTGTTACTGAAAACTATCAAATAATCTCTGTTGTGGTTTATGGTGACGCACCAAAGTGGCATCTTTACCCTGGATATAGACACTTTAGTCCTTTTATTGTATCAGAGATTTGTCAGGTTGCACCTGCCTGGGTGACAATGCTGCCAAACTTCATCATCTCAGTAAATCATTAGTCACAGTCGCATTACCTGCTGTTTTCTTTTCAGGGTTTAAATGTATATACATTAAATGAGTTAAAAAGTCCAGCATGAAATACCGTTTCCTCTCACTTTACATTGTGATAATTGTAAGATTTATATTTGTTTTTACAGGTGAAGAAATTAAACTCCATGATAGTGGAGAAGAAGTCGGCTCTAGCTCCAATTATAAAAGAACTGAGGTCACTGAGACAGCGGTGTCAGGTGAG
>NW_019448199.1:0-1005 GCF_002814215.2 Seriola lalandi dorsalis | reverse complement strand
TCATCATCATCATCATCATCATCATCATCATCATCAATGTTATATACGTATCTACGTACAAATTGAACTAACCATGCACATCTTTTATTAATTACTTCTACTTTTTTTATTTTATTTTATAACCAACCGGGATTATCATCCTCATCAGTGTGTTTACACTAAGTTTACATTAGTGTTTACATTAAGCTGCAAAGGCTTTTTAAAGTCGGTTGACGTCAGTGACACAGCTGTGATCAGTGAATCTGCATCACAGCAGAGTAAACTTTCTCTCAGAGTTGACCGAGCCCCAGAAGGAGAGCAGGGCTGAGAGGTGATTCAGGTCTAGTGGCTGGAGTTGGCACTGCACGTCACGTGATGCACAGGGACCTGAACATACTTTTCCACATAACATAAATCATCTCAAAAAAGTCAGCTGTGAATTGATAAAGACATTTTATCACAAACAAAATAATTCTTTCTTTATCACAGTTTGACCACGAGCCTCTCTCACAGGAGACACTGACTGTCTGAAATCACTATCTGTCTGTTATATTTAAAATATATATATTATATACTGCCCACAAAAATGACCACAACACAGCAACAGAAAATATGTTTCATAGGAGACGTAATTTCATGTTTTCTGTTAAGATAATGAAGGTCTGTTGTTGGAGATATCCTGATACGGAACACGTCAGTAAAATGTTCACAGAACAGAACACAATATCAACATGTAGTGACAAATTTCACAGCATAAAAAATCACAGCACCTGGTTCGGGTTCAGGAAAGATCCTTGTCCTCACCTTCATCAAAGTGCTTTTGATGGGACTGTGCATATGAACCCCTGGTCTCCCATCCGTCCTCAGCCTCAAATCACTGCCACGCCTCCAACTACATGAATTATTGTTTACTACTGTAGAGTCACAGACAGAGATCACTTTTAAAAGATAATGTGAGTGTATGTTTCATGTGTATATGTTGTGAGTTTGACTCAGCTGTTGGTTCATGGTCTGACTCTCTCTTTA
>NW_019448198.1:0-1043 GCF_002814215.2 Seriola lalandi dorsalis | reverse complement strand
TCTCCTCTTTTCTTTCTCTCCTCTTCCTCTCCTCTCCTCTGCAGCAGAAACAGTCTGACATGAACTTTAACTGTTTTCTCTGCATCACGTTCAGAACAGTTTGTTCATCATCAGATTGAAGAGCAAAAATACTGAAACGTGATGATAATTCATGCACTTATTTACAATATATCTTTAGTCTGACCGTAATAGAAATTATATTTGACATTGAAATAATATTTTTTTTACTCCAGTCATATGATCATATTGTTACATTTCACCTTGTTTAATGTCACTTTAGGACGCTGCTTTTACCGATCTTACTGGCAAGTATCAACGTTTCTTCTCATATTATTAAGAACTTCATTCATGGTTCAGATGATGTTGCTTATAATTAACAACTCCGCCTCTTTCACATGAACGCGCTCGTACCTGGACAGGTAAACCCAGAGTTAACTGAGCCAGGTGATGACCTGCTTCTTGGTACAGGTGATCAGGACGGTCAATGTTAGGTTCAGATAAATAAAAGTTATCCTGGGTATGTTGAACTTGCTTCGTAGTGCAGGCCTCTGGTTAGTTTGAATGTTTTAATTTATTTGTCTTGTCAGAGTATAAACATGTGTGAGGAGCAGACGGTGTCCTTGGTTGATGTTTTGGAGGAAGATGAGGAGTTGGAGGAAGAGGCTTCAGCTGTTTTGGCAGGAAGTGATTCAGATCACTGCTCATACCCTCAGGTTAGTCCTTATGTGTGCACTTTATATACTTTATAGTAATAAAATTATACTATATAATGTGAACATTGTATATACTTTATACTGTTTACATACTGTGTACAGTAGAGTTAACTGTGAATTCTCAGTAGCAACACACTGACCAGCAGATTGGAGCAGCAGCATCCTATTATCATTATTATTATTAGTAGTAGTTTTAGTATTACAGAGGGGTTAGCATGTGAGGATATGTGTTTAAACCTGAGAGGAGCTCTGTATATATACACATTTGAGTGTGTGTGTGTGTGTGTGTGTGTGTGTGTGTGTGTGTGTGTGTGTGTGTGTGTGTGTGTG
>NW_019448197.1:0-973 GCF_002814215.2 Seriola lalandi dorsalis | reverse complement strand
CAGTTCCAGCCAGTGACATGTGCATGAGCTGTATGCGTCGTGTGTGTGTGTGTGTGTGTGTGTGTGTGTGTGTGTACAAGTATGTGCACATGGCTTATGTGTGTGTTGTGTGGAAATAGTGTGGGAGTGCCATGTGTCATCACAGTATGAGCTCCTGTCCCCTTAGTGTCTCCCACTGAGCCCTCACCCCCTCACACACACACACACGCACACGTGATGAACAATGTTCCAGTGTGAAACAGTGCACAGTAAAAACCCTCTGTGAGATAAATCAAGGTAAGAAAACAGAATGATTTCACTCTCCAAACCTCTCACGCCGGCCTCGCTCTCCCTGCCTCTCCTCTGTAGATACGGGACATTAAGCAGCACTTTACGACCATTATGTCACCGCTCACCCCCGACCTCCACCAACAAGGTAGTATGCTCCGATCACTTTGCCTTATTGGGAGAGTCCATTTGCCGGGTGCCGAGGGGAGGATGGGAGAAAAACTGGGGGAAGGGTTGGAGGTGAAGGGGGGGGGGGAGGATTGTAATGACTCCAGGGGGTTGGGAATCTTTTCCACCAGCTTATGTCATCAGACCCCCTCCCTCACACTTCATCACCAAAGACACGTTTGCTTTTTCTCTTTCCATTAAAACATCTTCTTCTTTTTTTTTTCTATCTCTCATTCCATCTTATCTCATTCCTTCCTCTCCCTCTCTTTTTTTTTTGCCAGCTCTCTTTCCGTCTCCTCGCTGCTGAAGCTTTCACTGGCAGAGGCAGGATGGAAGCACTCTCATTCTGACCACATTCTCCATCCTCATCCCCCCTTCCTTCCTCTGCCTTTTCCCCTCTCTTCATTTTCTCCGCTCCCACATTATTGCTGATCTCAGCAGAGTGCTAACACTCAGCTGATGGACTCTCTCTCTCTCTCTCTATACCTCCACCCCCAACCAAACTCCCTCCTTCTCCCTTCATTCCTCTTTCTCCAGC
>NW_019448196.1:0-1086 GCF_002814215.2 Seriola lalandi dorsalis | reverse complement strand
TGACCAGGGACATTTATGAATTAGGCCCCTCCCCTTTCTTGCAAAACTTAACATACCAAGTTATCTCTACTAACAATCAATCTTTCAGCTAAATAGTACAATCAACTAATGTTGTTTAGTAATGATAGCAGGTTTTTACAAAACATAAAAGTTTAAGTAATGATCAAAATCTGGGTTTACAGTGTAGATGGTAATAGTATGGCACCTTTGTGCTCGTGCTTGTGCACGTATCTTCTATAAACCAGCTCACAGGTCGATAAGCCGCACCCCCATATCTGCCGTCATCCTGTACACATTTTCCTGCTAATTGTTTGAATACAGATGAAATGAAACACTGTAGCTATTTTGATCTGTTTTTTTCTCTTTTTTGTTTTCTGCATAGGATGTAGGAGGGGAAATTAAGGGTAGTGTGTTAGCTGATGTTTGTGTTTGTGTAAAGGTTTGTTTTTTAAATCTGCACCTCCTAGTGGGTGTGTTTTGATTGTGATACTGTATATATACCCTTTTTTTCAGACTAGAAGAAGAATAAGAGGGCGCTTTTTAGCAAAAAGATGCCTAACAATGGAAAACAGGACATCACCAATACCTGCGGTATTGCAGGTATGTGTGCTTATTCCGAACAGGATGCGCCTCATCGCAAAAAGAGTATAAAGCCTTCGGATGGTTTTAAGATAGAGTTCGAGGGGGGGTACGTTTATTCTGTTGAATATCATGATGGAAAGGTTACACTCTGTGGGAGTACTAGTGCAGGCGTTTTTTTTACAGAAATTCCGAATCACAGAGCATGGTTTCCATGATTGGAAATTGTTTCACTCTGTGGTCTGCCCCGACCTTGACCAGCCTGGTCTCCCTGAGACGATATTAGATTAGATTAGATTAGATTAGATTCAACTTTATTGTCATTGCACAGAGTACACGTACTAAGACAACGAAATGCAGTTAGTATCTAACCAGAAGTGCAAAAGAGCAGTTAAAGTGCAAGTGTGTGCTGTACAGGTATGTAAAGTGAGGGTGTGCATAAGTAAAGTGGAGATGTGCATATGTAGGGTACAAAATTACAATGATGAGGTAGCGGGAATAAATACA
>NW_019448195.1:0-1102 GCF_002814215.2 Seriola lalandi dorsalis | reverse complement strand
AATGGAGGATGAATGGAGGATGAATGGAGGATGAATAGAGGGAGGGGACGACACGCACAGAAACAGATCTCACATTTCAAAGACTCAGAAAACAACGAGGCACAAAGCAGCAGAGAAACGTCTGAGACACTGAACACACCATGAGACGGACTGAGGACTGATCTGAACACCTGATCTCAGAGGCAGAGTGAGTCGATGAGAATCTACAAAAAGATTCAGAGAGAAGGGAAGAAGCAGTGAAGCTTCACAAGGTTGTTGGACTTCACTGCTGATTTCACGTCACTGCGTCGAGCAGTTGTTGGTCAATAATTAGCTCCAATGCTAACTGCTGCTAAAACCGCAATGGCTCCTTTTTAATTTTCTGTTTCCCACCGGCTCAATAAACACATCAGGTTTCGAGGTCATCTGTTTCATGCACCGACAATTTGTAAAGTTTGATTTAAGGTGTAAATCCAGTTAGCTTTTAGATCCTTATATTTTAGAATTAGCTTAAAAACCTGACAGCGTAGAGTTAGCTTACCAGTGCAGTAATCTAAGCTTGGGTACAATTAGCTTAGCTTTAGCCTCTGGATTCAGTAGAGTTAGCTTATGGTTAGCTTCTAAGTCCGGTTAGGGTTAACATAAAGCGTGTTATATCAGACAGACTTGGCTGCTGGAAGGATTTTTTTCCATCTTTTGGTAGAGCTAGGGTAACAGTTTCTCTTTGCTTCCAAAGTGCTAAGCTAGCTAAATATGTCCTGGACAAGAGACTGAGAACATCTCAAAATGCCAGGGTTCCTTGAAATTTTTGGTCATGTGGGGGTAATGTGTTTGTGATGCTAACAGTTTGTCGTTAGAGATATAAATGTTAGGTTTTAGGTCCAATTTGCTAAGCTTGGGTCCATTTAGCTTAGAATGAACTTCTGGGGTCTTATAACCAGCTGACTACAGGAGAGATTGGTGACAAGCTTGTTCGCTAACAAAATACAGCTTGCAAGTCCGACAGACTTGGGATTTGCTGAAGGGGGATTTCTTTCTCTTTTGACGGAGCTAGGCTAACAGTTTCCCCCTCCTCCCAGTCTTTGTGCTAAGCTAGGCTAACATATTACTCACAGAGATGAAA
>NW_019448194.1:0-1581 GCF_002814215.2 Seriola lalandi dorsalis | reverse complement strand
AAAAAAAAAAAAAAGAGGCACAAAATGTGAACACTTACTTAAATTAGCATCATACATCTGCTCCTTATAGATATGCACACCCAAAATATCAACAATGTCAATGTTTCCACTTTTATTGTCAGGATACTTGCTTCATGTAAAATATTTCAATACAATACAGTACAATGCATGTTCCATCTGCCATCCTCCATGCGATTGGTTGGTTTTGTCATCATGTTGTAAGGCTTGCCCACAGCATACAGCAGCTGATCGCTCAACCAGCACCAGCTGCTTTGCCACTCTTGCCATGAAAACAAAACCATGAAAACTGATTAAATTATAAACTACTAAAATCTTTTTTGTCATCTTTTTTTGTCCTTTCTGAACAAAAACCCTCAACGCCACAGCTGTGGGGGCTCCACATCCTCCCAGCATGCTTCACAGCAGCTCAGTTCAGTCCTCAGCTGAGGCCCTCACAGGGCCACACACACAAAATAAACAGATAGACAGACAGACAGGAGGACAGACAGACAGGAGGACAGACGGACAGGGAATCTGTCAACGCTGGCAGTCACATAGCAGCTTTCAGTCTCATCCGAGTTTCAACAGGAAAAGGGTAACTGGCTGGGGTAGGGCGTAGGTGGAGGTGTGTGTGGAGACAGGTGAAGAAGAAGAAGGGAGGAGATGACAACAGATTAACATGTGTCCCCCTAAACCAAACCATCTTCTCTTGGCTGGTTTGATTACATCTGACTAACAGAGACAGGTAGGATCCAACCATAGCATCCTTTCTCCTCATCCTCCCGCCTTGTGTTTCACCCGTCAGGTTTTGCTCTATAGCGGTATTTCTAATACTGGGGTTATGGTGTGTTATCTTGATGAAGTGAAGATTGTTGTCATTCTGGCCTATGTCTGCTGCAGAGAAGAAGTGTCCTCTGTGGGGCGGGGTCGGGTGGGGTTTGTTGCCTTGGACACCCCCACATCCCTCAGTACATTCGTTCAGGTGGGCACGGTGAGGGCTGTGTATGTATCATATATGTTTGTATGTATGTGTGGGAGGGATGTTTCAGTAGCGGTGGGTCTGGTGGGAGTACTGGGGTGGTTGTTGGGAGGTAGTGGAATATCCCATGCTGCTTTGGGGCAGTGATGTGCTTGGTCCAGGGTTCTGGTAGGCAGCATGTGGATTGGAGCGCTGTGGGGACAAAGAGAACAAGAAGATATTCATTAAATCCTATTGATGTCTTAGGTGCTACAAAAAACTCCCTTTTTAATGTTAGTGACCTCTTCTTTGAGGTTGTGATAGTCATGACAAGTTGACACAGAGAGAAAGACAGGAGCTATATTTTCACCCATCAGTCGAGAAAATTTTATTCAAATATATATATAATGTTGCAAAAAAATTAATCATGGAGTGAATTTGATCCAGTTACTGGCTTGAATGCATACAGAAGGGCAAACATCATGCAGTGTACCATTACAGTGGATGTCAGCTGCCTGATCACAAGGAATAGCTCTCGCCTTAAACACATTATCTACAGAAAAACAATACATCAAGGCAATTCTACCGCGGTATACATTAGTCACATGTCAGCTTTTTTTTTT
>NW_019448193.1:0-1280 GCF_002814215.2 Seriola lalandi dorsalis | reverse complement strand
GGAGGTTCTGCAATCTGTATCCAAGCAAATGTTTGTTTCTGAAATAAATGCATTAAGTCACAATATCAGACAGAAAACATGCAAGGAAGGACAAAGGAAACTCGTTTTAACAAATGAGTCCCAGTGCAAACTTTCTGTTCATCCATTCTCTTCTGTGACAAAAAAAAAAAAGAAAAGCCACAATTGCAGTTCTGGTCCAGCAGTGAACATTATGCACACTGGCAGATGTCCTGCTAGTCTGAAGTGAATACAGCATGTGTGAAGCCTCTGCAGGGTGCAAATGAGAAGCCATTTTATTGCCAGTGTCACACCATTATTCTTTTTGGCAGACTGTATGGTTCTCTGTGTATCTTAATGTCTGTGATTTTTCAGAGCATGTGTGAAGACTGTGTTTCTGTGAATGTGTGTGTGTCTTCTCGGGGTGGTCTCTGTCTGTATTTACATATGTGTGTGTGTGTGTGTGTGTGTGTGTGTGTGTGTGTGTGAGTGTGTGCTCCACACACAGATACATACATATTTGCTTTCCGGAATGAACTTTTCACCTGCAGTGTTCACATACGATCACGTGTGAACGTGCGAACATCTGTAGCATGAAATAAGCAATGAAATCGCTGCACACGTGCATGAATACGAATGGGTATTACTAGTCAGCTGGTAGCCAAACAGCTGGTGAATGAGGCCGTGATTATGAAGCATGAATGAAGGAGCTGATGCCAATCAGTGAATGCAAAGGCAACCTTAGGGCTCTGCCTGAACAAACACTGTGCATCGGCTTCATTTTTACCAACTGCAAATATAATCAATCAATTTGGGGCTGACAAGAGAGCCTCAATAACCCAGAATGCAACACAGCCACAGAATATGTTGTGAAACTTTCAACCGGAGAAACTTGTCGATAGTAATCTTATTGTTTTCATTATCGTTCTCTCAAACTGCTCGTACAGCAAACACCCGGATGCCGAAGGTCCAGACTCGTTCGCTGGAGGACGAAGTGGTAGAAGGTGAGTCAGGCTGAGGAAACGTGGATGCAACAGAAGAAGAATTACAGCGTTCTGGAATCCCCTGAAAATAACTGATGGTTTTTAACAGCATAAGAGACTCCGAGGGGGAAATTTACGGCGAGATCTTTGATTAAGGGCACCTTGGCAGCCCTTAAGGGGAAGGTAGACAGTTCCTTATTTACACTCCCCATCCAGAGCTGTCCATGGAGTCCAGCCTGAAAGCTTCTTTAGCCCGTTAGGCTTCTGCTGCTGCGCTATACATTTCATTAATTTCATTTC
>NW_019448192.1:0-1201 GCF_002814215.2 Seriola lalandi dorsalis | reverse complement strand
ACAGCTTCGAGCACTGCAGGAAAATGGATGTGTACAAAACCCTGGGTAGCCAGGGGAGAACAGCAAGAGAGGAGGGGAAAAAACTGCCTGGATTCCCATCTTGCTGTTAGTCACACCTAATTTACATTCCCTTCCTGTGCTGCCGAGCTGGTGAATTTACAAGTGGATAGAGAAGGTGCTGTTTGAGAGTTGTGTTGGCATGCTGTTTACAAGGGGTTAGGGAGAAGCATCAACCCTGCTTCACACTGCAGAGAAAACAGTCTCTCTCCATCTCTTGGTCCGTCCAAACCTCCCTGCCTGAAGCTGTTTTCACAGACACTGAGGGGCTGTAATGGCTGAGTGATTTCTCCAACCAACAGCGTGCTGCTGAGCCGGTTTAGTCACGCACATGACAGTTCGTCACAACTCGCTAGAGAACCGGTGTCTGACATGTCGGGACAGCAGAGGTGGTGCTGGTTGGTAGGCAGATGTGGAGCAGTGAGGTATTCCTAAAATTTTCATGTAATCTAGAGCAAAGATCCCACCTGCTATTAGTTCACTCTACTAGACTTCCTTTTTTGAGGTGGGTAGTTTACTCAGCTTTGTTTCATGTAACGTGTGAAGACCATGATGTTTTAAGAATAAGAGCTTGAATAAGTGTGTGAATTCATGATAAACAGCACTGAATTAATATGATTTTAATATCAATTTGAATTTCTCTGGAAAACTGTGCTGGCTATGATTTGTGAAATGTAGTTTATTTGTGATATTCACTCAGAGACCACATCTCACTCTTCGTCTGGAAATGTTGTCATCTACATGCAAACATTAGCATTAACATTGTCAAGAAATTTGCTACGGCAAGCTAATATGCAGAGAATATTTCTAAGTTACTGTGACATATAGACGCAGTGAGTTGCCTATAAACAAAGCGATCAGTTTCAATCAAAACGTGCTTGATTATGAAGTAGCTCAATACTTCATGTTAGTTACGTGCGCTAGTTTAATGTGCCATGTGTTTATATACAGTTTATAGACAAAACATTAGAGTCAGAGAATTTTAAATTGCCAAAATTGAAGGCACCAGATTAGTCTGTGTAAAAATACTGAGTCGATTACTGTCTAATCATAGGATCATGAGCCATTTAATCTTATTTTGAAAAAACACCTTTCCCATTTGGAAATTACACATGAATGCACTGACATCCACGTTTTTCACCAG
>NW_019448191.1:0-996 GCF_002814215.2 Seriola lalandi dorsalis | reverse complement strand
AGCAGTCCCTCTTAAGTTCACCATTTACCACGCATCTCCAATACTGCCGGGTAAAGTGACAGCGAATAACCCATTTCCCAAATTGTCACATTATTCCTTTAAGGTTTTAGAGCACGGCCATTTGCAATGATGAAACACTCAGAACACGTAAAAACTATCATTTTTCTGTCCTTTAACTGCTGACACACAGCAATCTGTTGTTGTTTTGCGTGCACATGTACATTTTTAAGGAACTGTGGAACATCTCTTTTTAAGTAGTGGATGATGTGGATCATGCTTAAAAGGGAAAAAAGTAACTCCTGGAAACCACAAAGAAAACACACACAGTACTGGGTTTGCCTTAAGTTATTTTTGCTCCATGCAGGACAAAGTAAAGGGTGAAAGTGACGGCAAAGACAGAGGATTTACCATGAACTCAGTGGTATGTCAACTCAGGTAGCTTGGCTCACAGACCCAAAAGCCCCCCCCCCCCAGCCTGGAGTGCTGGAATAAACATTTGTGGATAAGTTTAAAAAAATGAAGTGCATTCCAAAAAATCCTGGCTTTGACTAAATTAATGTGCACTGATGAATAACACAAACAGCGATATCATTACAGCGATAAGTCATAAAATGCAAGCAGAGCCACAGATTACAGCAATGAATTAAATGATTAGGGGGAAGTTTTTAGTCTCATCACCTCATTTCTGTTTTTTACTTTAAAAATGGATCACTTCAGACATTTCAGGCATGGTGAAACAGGTTTTTAAAGTCAGTTTAGTAGGTATACACAGGGGTAATGTCCTTGACAATGAGTTTGACAGCTGAATCTGAAGCGTTTACTATAAAGTTAACAGTGCGTTAAAACTGGCAAAGAAGCACTTAGGCTGCGAATGCTGAGAGTGCAAGGACACACGTAACCCTGAAAGTCCTCACTTCAAATATAACATCTCAATATCATCTCTCTCTCTCTCTCTCTCTCTCTCTCTCTCTCTCTCTCTCTCTCTCTCTCTCTCTC
>NW_019448190.1:0-1285 GCF_002814215.2 Seriola lalandi dorsalis | reverse complement strand
TTTTTTTTTTTTCTTTTTCCATCCAACAGCTGCAATGTAAAACCTCTACACACACACCCTAATATTTCAGAGGGAGCTCTGGGACTCCATTTCACATCCAACATTTGCCAAACATCACACAGCATTTTTACAGTGAGAGCTCAGATAGCCAAAGAGAATGCATGAGGACAGTTTTAATTTATTCCTGTGAAAGTTCTCAGCATGAATAAAACATCTCCCCTGACTTCAAAGGAAAAAAATAAAGCAAAATAATAAATTGGCATTGCATGTTTCCAGATCTTTCTCATTGACACAAAAGTTTGTCAGTTGAAGAAATTGATTAATTTACTGTAGAGTATCTGCTGTTTGAGGAGACAGTTGCTCTCATTAAGGAAACCAAGGTTTACTTTTCTAATGTTCCCCTTTGAAGCAGTTTATAGTAGATATCTGCAATGTCTGTGACTTTTTTCTCTTACTCTTCAACCAAAGCTCTTGTACAAACAGAATGAACGAACATTAATATTTGTCACATATTGAAATAATCAGGGATTTTCATTTGAGACATTTGTTGAGTTTTTTAAAGGTTATTGAAACAACACGAGAGAAGAGGGGTAATCCAGAGGGTTTAGGAAACTAAGTCTATAAAAATCTCTACCTGATCCGATGACTTCCTCTATTTTGACACAGGAGGGGTCAATTTCCTTGGCAAACTCCCGCACAGCCTCGTTGGGATCCTCGTAGGTGAAGGGGTCGATGTAGATCTTGACCCCTGGTGAACTGTGACCCTCAGACAGGGTGGGAAAGGTCACAGTGGGGGTGGGACCACTGAACATGTCAGGCCTCAGAGTCACCTCTGAAGAGAAGATGAGAAAAAGTTAAAATATAAAAACTGTTTAAAAGTATTGTGGATGTAAATGTGTATGAAGGTGGATTTTATTTAGTAGATGAAAAAGTGCAGCAGAAGTGACAGTGCTGGTCGTACCTCCTCCATTATTGTACTGCGGCAGCTTGTCACCGTAAACACTCTCCTTCAGCTGCCTTCTCCTACACACAAAAACAAAGATGGAGAGACTTTAGGGAAAAGTGGCAAGTAGACAGAAATTCTACACAAAAGTATGAAATGTTGTGAGGATAAAATGCTAATTGGTTGTCTTCTCTTCAGCCAGGCTGAGATAAAATAAACAGTTTTCCTGAATGTCACAAAAAGTGTGCTGAAGAGAAAAAGGAAAAGTCTGTCAGGAATTCATTAGTATTGGGTGACTTGTTACTGCTCTATGTTGTCATCTCTTGTTTCCTGCTTTCATCT
>NW_019448189.1:0-1045 GCF_002814215.2 Seriola lalandi dorsalis | reverse complement strand
AATCAGATTCCCCTCTGAGGTGTCGAGTGTTTCATACGCCAGAGGTTTTCTGTTTGTGTTGCTGTGATGATGTCAGTGTTATTCTGTTCTGAGCCACGTTCCTGTCTGATAAGCAGCTATTAACTGCAGTCATTCGGCTGGTAACACAAAGACAAACACACATTAATCATCGGTCATGATGAGTGACTGTTTCTCAGCCTCCAGACCTGCTGATCTCCAGTTACTTTTCAGATTAAGATTTTACATGAAAACACATGACGAGTTTTTAAATACAACATAATGTTGGCGAATGTTTCCCATTCATCATCTCACGGCCCTTGAGATTTATCTGGTGACTCTTTGGAGGGGCCCGACCCCTAGGTTCCTCCAAAACAAGAACACTCTTAGTTATAGAACACTTTTCTTCTGTTGAGCTTTCACTGGTAATGAAGTATTTATACAATGAGTACTTCTTCCTCCACAGACAATAATTCAGAAACATTGTGGGGTAAGAATATGCAGGTTGTTTTTTCTCCAGCTCCGTCTCGTGTCCTGTGGATCAGGTTTAACAGATTCCTCTCGGTCCGTGTAGCTCTGGCATGATTTCATGTGTTTTGCTCTGATAAACTGGATGGCAGCTGTTGGCTGAACACTGAGCCCCGCCGCTGATCTTCATTCCCAGAATTCCTCAGGGGTTTCTGCAGGAGGGCGGTGGGGAGAGAAAAACCACAGAGCTCTCACTCTGTCGCTGTTTCCATCCACACATTTACTTCATCTTCTTATCCAGCTCATGGTCATGTGTTCTGTGCTATTACTGGAAACTCAGTTGGTTTATAATGGCACAATGAGTTAACACACTAAATTAAACTCTTTTAGGCGCTGAAACTAAAGAATAACAGAGTAAAAGTGAGTGTCCACATACTTTTGGCCGTTTACAGTGTATTAGTGTTGTTGTAATGTGTCTCCCGACCACCGGCGGCAGCACTGAGCGCACTGCTGCTGCTGAGACAGTGAGGAAGAAATCCCGCGCCATGTCTGAATTCACCTGTTTGCGTGTGGACTGTAA
>NW_019448188.1:0-1006 GCF_002814215.2 Seriola lalandi dorsalis | reverse complement strand
TGTAATGTATTTCTACTAATTTGAGCTTTCATTCAAAGTAGGTGATGAGAAGTGCTTTTAAAGGGTGGGTTACATTTTCCTTTCTCCCATTTTTTTCCTACTCTGTATTATGCTGTGTTGGATAAGATTTTTGTCACATTTCCAAGAGTCACAACCTTTTGCTTTTTGCCAGTTGTGTTTGTCAGCTCATGTGTTGTTTGCTCCATTTTACCATTATCCTTACCTAACTTCAAACAAGCTGTTTGCTAACATCACACTGCAGCTTCCAGTCTGGATATTGCATGTTATATGCTTGAGTTGAGTGCAGACTGTATCCTTGGTTCTTGCAAGAGTAAGTCTAATTACGTTTAAGTAGGCAACCTCAAATTCGATTATCAGAGATTTATTTGCTGTAAAGCAGTGTATGTTTGTTCTCACACAGGCCATAAACAAATACCGAACTGTCTCAGTGATTAGTGGATCTGAAAAACAAGCTTGAAAGCTTTTTAATTAGGCCACTGTTGATGAATGCTACTGTACGTATTTGATGGAGAAGGCTGCTAAACTTTGTTAAAAGCCTGTGGCAGAAAATGTAATGTGTGCTTGGAAACTCGGAGTAAAACGAGGGGAGAGGGCTGTTGCTGTTTGCAGGGTGACATTTTGGCAAAAACCGTCTCAAATCTAAAAATGATATTAAATTACAGCTTGCGTAATGTGGGCCAAAATGGTAATGTTTGTTTCTTTGGCTACAACAGACAGCCCAGATAAGAAAACATGTTCTTTTTGTCTCATTCGTAGACATTTCTATTGTTTTTAGTTTTGCCTGAAACGACTATTTTAACACTTGCAGCCTGACAATAGCTGTAATCACTGCTTTACATTCCCCTCTTCCTGTTAATTATGTCCCGTGTTAAATATTGTCGGATTAGGACAGCAGTCAGCGTGAGCTTAACTAGCTCCAGAATATTTGAGTTTTTAATTGCAATGTTTAAAACCTTTTTTGAGTGACAAGCTTTTTTTTTTTTTT
>NW_019448187.1:0-3063 GCF_002814215.2 Seriola lalandi dorsalis | reverse complement strand
GCACAGAAACTACTGAACCATTATGTCAAGGTAGATTTTCACCAACGACAGTCACTGAGGGAAAACAGAGACGTCACGACAGGAAAATACTCGTACTTTTCTCACGGATCTGTAAACTCAGTGGTTTGTTTTTGCAGGTTCAGGGCCTGATAATCTCCCAGATGCTAAGGAAGAGTGTCGAAACACGAGACTGGGTCAACACCATCGAGCCACGAAACGTCCGAGCTGTGATGAAGAGAGTCGTAGAGGACACCACCTCCATTGATGTGCAGGTAAAACTTTAGATAATCACATAGGTCTTCCAGTCCAATCACGGCGCTCTCATCACCAGCTCTCATCGCCGTGCATGAGCAGTCTGTCTTATCACCTCGTGTGCTTCACTGTAGGTGGGACTTCTGTATGAAGAAGGTGTGAGGAAAGCGCACAGCAGCGACTCCAGCAAAAGGACTTTCTCTGTCTACAGCAGCTCCAGGCAACAAGCGCGCTACGCTGCCAGCTACACTCCCAGGTAGATGAGCTGCAGACACACCCGGTGCAGGGAGGAGACAGAAGAGTTTTATTTCGTTTGGTTTATTTACAACATTCAGACTCTCAGGACGATGAAGTCCTGCATGTATTAATTGTTGTTGCTGGTGTGTGTTGCCTTTGCATGTGACTTAACTTTGACTCAGGTTAGTGAGTTCCTCTGATGTGTGAGGTGCATGACTTAAGACTTTTTTTTTTTAAGGTTGAATTTGAGTGTTGCAGACAGCCACCAACGAACAGTGTTTAGTGACGGCTGCATGAAGGGTGTCACAGATAACGAGGAAATAATACAGAGTTACAGTGGGGCAGTTTTAATTAGCGCTCTCAGCATCAAGATAATTAAACATGTTGTTGCTCTTCTTGTGCCAATGTGGCGCATCATGTACTGATCATTATATTGACATTTACAATCTCCGTTTTGTGTCATGAGTCATTCTGAAAATGCCAGGATAAAACAATGATAAATACAGACCAACACACACATGCAGCTAATCTGTATTACATCCTTCACTTTCATTGCAGAGGAGCAAATTGTTATCGAGCCGTCTCTAATCATAAGAATCAGCTCGTTGTCGGTTTACACGAGTGATTTGTCCTTTGTCTGCCTGCAGTGCTCCCATGGACACCAACCTACTGAGCAACATACACAAGCTGTTTTCTGAGAGGATAGACATCTTCAGCTCAGTGGAGTTCAACAAGGTGAGTGCAGCATCAGGTCTTTGTTCCTTGATCATGATCTTCAGTGAGATCCATCCCTCTCACGCCGCTCCGCTCCCCCAGGTCTCTGTGATGACGGGAATCATCAAGATCAGTTTAAAGACCTTCCTGGAGTGCGTCCGCTTGCGCACCTTTGGCCGCTACGGGCTGCAGCAGATCCAGGTCGACTGCCACTACCTGCAGATGTACCTGTGGCGCTTCGTCTCCGATGAGAACCTTGTACACTTCCTGCTGGACGAGATAGTGGGGAGCTCCGCCCACCGCTGCCTGGACCCCGCGCCCATGGAGCAGAGTGTGATCGAAGTCATCTGCGAACGAGGTTAAAGCTCAAAGTGCAGCACGGGCCACATAGTCCACACTCGCCACAGAATTACATCACACACTGGAACCGTACATCCACTTCAAACACTCTCTGTTACACAGTTAATGATGATGTCAACGTTATTGATTATTTGAGAATCGGTTTGCAGGGTCTAAACTCTACTGTAAAGGTGATGTTCACATGCTCAGAAACATTTGATCTTAATATCTATATAATCTATATTTCATCCTAGGCCCTACAAAGAGCATTAAAAACATCTAGTAAGGTTTAATCTTCTAGTTTAATCTTGATTCATGATTCAAGCTGAACTTGTAAACACATGTTCCCCTTGAAGGAGGCGTGTTTAATGTGAATACAGAGTATCAATGATTAAAGAAGAAAAGTTGTGTCTGTTGGAAATCTCATGTATTAATAAATTCTCTCAGGCATCTTTTGCTGAATAATTAGCAGTGTGGATGTCATCTGATTACATCCTTCATGTCTAACACTAAAGTAACTACAGCAGACGTTTGAGCCTTCAGGCCCACTCTGTGTTTTCTGTGCATGTGTCACACAGATTAACGTGTTTAAAATGGTTTAAATGTGTTTGTCCACAATAAAAGTGAATGAATGTGAGATTGAAAACGTGTTTTTCTTCTTTTACTCAAACGAGCAGAGTCTCATAGTAAAAACACAGTAAGAATATCTTCTTCAGCTGCAGCCTCAGTGTTGAAAACAGGTTTGAGTCTTTAATCTGCAACAGTACAAACAGTTTACAACAATGTCATTCAGGTGTTTCACAACAACTGTCAGTCGTTCTCCAGTGCAGCATACAGCTGGCTGTCGCCACCTGACGAGCTCATCTGATTGGCTAGACCCTCTTCTCTCCACCCTCTTCTGATGACCGCGGAGGGATCTGATTGGCCCGAGAGACGATTCCGTGCTGGAAGACGTGGGCCGGGGGCGTGTCCTTCTGCATGCTGCTGGATGGATGTTCAGGAGTAGCACTGATGCACAGTCCCGTCTGCAGCTCCGTGTCACACACCGGTAAGACACTGTACTAACTGTACTACAAGACAAGCAACCTTTCACTCTTTACAGACGCTGTTTTACCGCGAAGCCTCCGCGTCTCCCGCGCTCACATCATCTCAGCATCGTCAGGTAAAGGTGTTTCATAACAAGAGTCACAGCGTGGACACAGGAACTAACAGCGACCTGAACTTTGTCTTGGTGATTTAACACAGCAGCCGCAATGATACAATACCAGTAGCCTCTACAAATCAACAAACTTTGTAACGTAAATTATTTCACATTGTGTGAAAATAACATTTCAATTTATTTATTTATTGTGTCGGATTGATGTTTTTAGAGTTTCCTTAAAGTATTTGAAGGCAGAGATGTTCTTTCTTTCACATTCAGTCTCTGAGCTGCTCTGTAGGATTCCCGCTGTCTGAAGCCTCTACATCATAGTAAATAGTATAGTATAGTACGGCACAGTATAGTATAGTAATAGTACAGTA
>NW_019448186.1:0-1077 GCF_002814215.2 Seriola lalandi dorsalis | reverse complement strand
GCAGTTCTCCTTGCTGATGTAGTTGTTCTTGTTTCCTCTGCAGCCTCCGTAGATGAATGGCTCACAGTTACCTGTCCGACTATTGTAGTACCAGTGCTGAAACGCTGCCCTGCAGGGACCTGCCTGAGGCTCCACCTTGCAGTGCTCTGATTGGACAAGAGGACGCAGACAGGTATGTTACGTTTGTCCTGACAGTATCTTTTACTCACCTCCTTGTTATGTTTTCATACAGCTGCTGGTAAAACATCTGGAATCTTTCTCAGACCACTGGTTAAAATATATCAACACATTTTCTACAGTTTGTGAATGTGATGAAACATCATCCAGTTAAAAGGAAACAAGACAATCTCACTGCACATCTGCACATGGTCACTATAAACACAGGTACAGGCAGGTCATCGGGTTTGATGATGAAAATCAAGGTTTAGTTGTGAATCCGTTTCTGTTACTGAAAACTGAAGGAGGAACGATGGACAAACAAGTCAAAGCTGAAATATAGATCCAGCATTCAACCCTTGTGAAATGACCCCATCTTCATGTCTTCATACTTTTTGGAACTGCTCCAAGCTAGCAATTTACTGTACTTCTGTGTTTAATACACTTTCAGAGGTCCTTCAATTCACTATAGACTGCTGTTCTATTATAGGTCTCTTTGGAGGACCCTCTAATGTCTACTCTTTGAACGAGCCCGTGACGTCTTGGCTTCTTGACTCTGTATGCTGCTTGCCTGTCGTCTAATTGTACTGAATTGTAATTCCTCCAAATCATATGAGGCTAAAAAATGAGGCTCACCAGGTAAATCCTGTAATATCTGGAGACCTTTTCTGAGATATGTAGCAGGGGAGCTAAAGTTCCATGAGAAGCTTGAGTGCAAATGATTATAGGATAACAGTGTCTGAATATCAAATGTCCTGCTCTGATGGACCCTGAGAACTAGGATAGTCTCTCTTGAACTTAATTCCCTATTTCTTTTTCTTGTCCTTTCAATTATTTATTTTTTTATGTTTTAAAATATATTGTACTTGTTTACTTGCTGTATTTATTTGTCTACTTACTTTGTATGTGGGTGGATGTGTG
>NW_019448185.1:0-1034 GCF_002814215.2 Seriola lalandi dorsalis | reverse complement strand
TCTTACTTGCTTTTCAATTTTTATTGTTTTATTTTCTTATCTTGAGTACTTTGCGTGCATGTGTTTGCTGTTTGTTTTGTTATTTTATTCTTGTGAAACACTTGGTAATTTCTCATTTTGAAGTGCTCTATAAATACACTTTACTACTATTATTATTATTATTATTATTATTATCATTATTATTATTATTATAATTATTATTATGTGAAAGGTACTTGAAAAATATTTGACATTGTGTGATTGTGTGACTGAAGTAAACAGTTAATAAATAGAAAAACTTTCAACCCTAGGATGGGCACATAGAACACAATTAAAACAATAAAATGTGGTGTAAAAATGAATGAGGAAACACTCACCCAAAGACAGTGAGGAGCCTACACCCACCACACAGACATACACACACACAGGCATGCACACATGAACACATGAACACACACAGTAATTAATCATAAGCCTGAGCAAATGTTTACAGTTTGGATGTGGATCCAGTTGTGAGAAATCTCACCAGAACAACCAAAGGCACCTTCACCACATCTGGATCAGATCCTCAGGTACAGTTTGAAAAGATGACAAACTGAACCTGGATCTCACTCTGAGCAAACATAGTCATTGAACTCCTGGAGTCATGTTTGTGTTTGTGTGTTCATGTGAGGATGCTGTGTTAATGGATGAGTGGTTTATGTTCCCTCTGTTTGGGTCAGTCTGTTTGCAGATTTCATCTCACTGAGAGAAATAGTAGCTGTCTTGTTGATATTGAAAGCCAAACTTTTCACCTTTGAGAAACAAGGAAATACATTTCCTTATTATGGTTGGAATATGGTAACAGTCACACTTTGCCACAGGAGAGTGAAGCTGCTGTTTTTAATGTCATGCATTAGACATGAAGAAAATATTTACAATTATATTTTTTATACAACGTAACATGTACATTTCATCAAGTTTTTGACATGTCCACTCTGGTGCACAGCATGCGTTTAACTTTCAGTGGTTATTCATATGCAATAAAAGTGTAATACATAGAGCACTGTATTTTT
>NW_019448184.1:0-1067 GCF_002814215.2 Seriola lalandi dorsalis | reverse complement strand
GTCACCTTTGCTCGTTTACACTGAACCTACAAAGCTGCCATATTGACGCCCAGTGTGTGATGTCAGATAGCAATGGTGGAGGTGTGATGCGTAACTGAACGATGTCAGCATCTGTCCCACCATGTCGGCTCTCCCTTTTACACAGATGTAGATCTGGCTCTGAGACGACCTCTTGTACTGGCTCAAAGACAGAATAACAATGCTTCCTGTCTAACAAGGCTAGTGTGTGTGCTTGCCGAAATCACAGCAATAATAATGTATATATCCGTTTTTTTGTTTTGAACAGTGAAGTGATTGTCAGTCATCAGAGTGGTGCTGGATTTTGTTGAGGATTGTAAACCCTCCAGGGAAACCCGCCTCATGTTTAACAAGCTACTGATCAACTGTCTTCTTCAGTACAGTTTTATTTCCTCATGAGGTTTTAATGTAAAATGAAAAGGTAAATACTAACCATAATCGACCTAGCCTAAAATAAACAGGTCTGATCCAGTGGGACATGAAATGGCCTCTGTGGACCTGCAGTGGCCCTGGAGGCATAATGAATGAGTAAATACGTTATAAATAATTAAGTTTTACCATACTTTAATTCAGCTGGAGTATAATGTAATCAGTGTTCACTGCTCATTCGGACACTTCAGATATTTATACACTGTAGAGGATTCTTAAAATTTAATTTCTATAACAGGAACAAACTTCAAACTACTCAGGAGAACATGTGACCTCAGAGGTGTCTGATGAAAAGGTCTGATACTGGATATATGTGAACATTTACATTGTCCAGTAAACAGCAGTTTTCCCTCCACAACAAGAGCAGAAGTGCAGAGGAAATATCTTTGTCACATGGAAATTTAATAATAACAACTGTAAATATAGAAATGCTCTAACATGCTAACAATTAATGTGTGTGTGTCTTATTCTTTTGCACCATAGAGCTCCATTGTTGTCCTCAGACTATTAAACCATGACATCAGCGGGTCACACTGTTGTACTGTGTCACTGTAGTTTGTCTTGACTCAGTCCCACACACTCTGTCCTGCTGAAGTATTCAGACCCCTTCACTTTACTGT
>NW_019448183.1:0-1112 GCF_002814215.2 Seriola lalandi dorsalis | reverse complement strand
TTTTTTTTTTAACACACACAAAAAGATGCTTTTACTGTAAATATTGATATGTCATGATCCATTACATTTCAACAGTATGCAATGATTTATTCACTTAGGATTGTGAAGAAGCTCCATTACATTTTGTCCTGGGGAGCAGAATGTCTTGCACCTCAGGGTTACACTGAGCTTCCTCCAGCTAGCAGCCATCCATGAAATGAGAAAATCTATAATGCATTTAATTCTGTCCTCTGTAGATCAAGGCTCTGTCTCCCAATGGAACTGCAGGGACTACAAACACTGCATCAACCTCCCAACCCCACTCCAATATCCAGACAGGTATTATTCACAGTGTCCACCACCACTGTCTCTCTCTCACACCTGCTGTACAAACACTTGCATTAGCCTCTGCTCTAATTACACTGTTGTCTTCATTGGTTTTCAATACAATAGTAATGAAGTGTCCTTACGGTATACTTCTTTGTTGGCTCTGTCATCTCTTGGCCAATTGCACAATACCTCTGCTACTTAAGAGGTGAATACCCTGTTTCTTAATAATCAAAGATGGATGTCAGTATGGGATGGCTCACATTAATAAATCTGTATGAACTTGTCCTTCTGTTTACCTCTGGGTTGATGAAAAGGGGCATATATATCA
Source organism: Seriola lalandi dorsalis (assembly GCF_002814215.2). Taxonomy (NCBI): domain Eukaryota; kingdom Metazoa; phylum Chordata; class Actinopteri; order Carangiformes; family Carangidae; genus Seriola; species Seriola lalandi. Next base: position 475 of record NW_019448183.1, on the reverse strand, counting down.
AGACATATTAGCTAGATTTTAGCTATAGATAAAGATGGGAGAGATGTACTCACATTGTCTTACTCACATCAGTCCGCCCTTTAGCCAAAGACAAGGGAGCTGAAAGAGGCAGATCTCTGGTAAGATTTCACCGACTTTCAATCTACTGGATGGTTATCTGAGTTACATTGTGCTCCATGCTCATCTAGGGATTTCGCTGCTCGTTTATAATGGCTTACAAAGGGCTGTCGCGTCCTGGTTGCACTTTGTAACTTTTACATTGTCTTTTTATCAGTCCTTGTGGCCGGTCTATGATTACAGAACAGCTGTAAAGTCTGACACTTGCAGTTCAAAAAACGGTCCTCAGTAAATGATAAACGGACATACACAGTATTACACATGCTACATGAAGAGTGTTCTGGGCCACTGTCATTGACACTGTTTATGTGTATGTGTCACATTCTCTCTGGGCTACTAACTCACAATTTTCTTTTCT
>NW_019448182.1:0-1166 GCF_002814215.2 Seriola lalandi dorsalis | reverse complement strand
CACTCAAAGTGGCCACGCCCTCAATTGTGCATAACTTTAATCCTTAATAAAATGTATATGGATGACTTATATAAAAGTTCACCTCCCTTACAGTTGTCATGAAGGGGGAAATTAGTTACAGAGACTAAAACCGTTTTTGTACCAGGCTGTCAACATTTAAAATGGGGGTCTAGCCTCAAGTGGTCATTCGAGGAACTGCAGTTTTTGGTACTTCCGTGTTGCCTTCATTTCTCAGCCCCAGAAGTTGCCACTTGAACAGACCTGGACTAATAATGGATAATCCTCATCATCATCATCATCATCATCGTCATCATCATCATCATCATCATCATCATCATCACAAAGTGAAATACTTCACAGGAATTCAGAGCTACCACTGGAGCTGCAGTGATTTTAATCACTTCAGTGGCTGAAGGACAAACCTTTGTATCCACAGAAGTCAGTGTTGAGAAAGCTTGCTGTGAATTTGGTATGACAGCATGTAGTATAATAGAAGTGTCCACTCTTGTGGCCCTTGTTAGATGAAGAATGGTAGCCTCCACACAGAGCCCTTTGCCATCTTTTTGTCTGCAGGAGAGTAGTATGATGTGACCTTTAATGGCTGAGAGCACAGGACTTATAAGAAATGGCAGATCTGAAGCTGACCTTTAAAAAACCTCATATTGCATTAAGACCCTTTGATCACTTGGATTATCCACTGCTGTCTGGGACCTCACTGGATGATTTTGACCAGCCAGACACAAGGTGCTAAGAAATAAAACTATTACATGCATCATAAAAAGGACAAAATCTGTTGTCTAAAGTACCATTTATATTTTATATCACTTATTTATGTTTCTGAAACTATATAAAACTCATAATTTCAAACATTATTATCTATAATCACAAGGACAAACAGTGTCAGACACATCAGCCATGTATTATAACAATTAGAAAGCTTTTGCCATCTCCGGGTAAATGAGCTGTTCCCATGATTAAAGATGATTATTTCAAGATGTTATTGTGTGTCTCTGCTTTTATGAGTCAGTTCAAGTTGTGACAGTTAACACATGATCCAGTCTGATCGTACTTAAACAGCTGTATGAGACTATTATGCAAAAGCAAAGTTAAAAGCCATTCTCAATAACGTTTATGTCAACAACTCAGCTTTATTGTAACTGAATCAA
>NW_019448181.1:0-1218 GCF_002814215.2 Seriola lalandi dorsalis | reverse complement strand
TAGCATTAACAGCTGTTTACTTACCAGTCTAGAAGAAACGTTGCGAGTTCAGCATCAAACTTCATTCTTTTACTCACCAACAGCTGTCTCCAGAGGTGGAAAGCAACCCTCTTGTTTTACTTCTATTTCTTTCACTTCTACTGAAGTTAGCATGCTAACCAGCTAGCCCCAGGCTGCCCAGACTGTCTTACCACTTTCCGACACCGAGTCACTGTAGCGTCCAGTCTGCCCTGAGGAAGTAGCTGCTCATAGGACGTATTATAACCTTTTGATTTTAAACACAAAAATTACTAACACTCTTGTCAAGACTGGTAAGTAAACAGCTGCTAATGCTAATGTTTGCTGTGTAGCATTAGCAAAACTTATAATTAGCTCCTTTAAGGTTGGAAAAATGATTTTACTCCACTCTATCTGACCATGGTATATTGTTTATCAGCTTGATCAAATTGTGCATGGAAGCTACATGATGATTACACTCTGGAAACTTTGGGATACCTCTAGAATTGAACACAAAGGTTCAGGGGGTTTTTAACAAAGTTTGGCAGCATAGCATGAGTTTGCATGCACTGACGCACCTGTTGGGGTTAAGTTGAAAAGGTTAAAAGGCTTTATGAAGAAAGAGCAAAGTCTCCATTAGTAAATACTGTATGCTCACATCACAGTTACAATAAAAGTGTACAAATACTCCACTACAAGTAAAATTATGATGTGCTAACATGTAAAAAGCACTGTAATGTTGTAGGCTATGTAGCAGGTTTTATTGATAACATTGATTATCATGTTTGCTATGTAAAATCTTCATATGCAATTTGTAAATAACTGTAGTGAAGTTAAAAAGTACAATATTCCTCTAAAAGTTAGAGGCGTCTAAATATAAAGTAGCATAAAACGGAAATAGTACACTATAAGTAACACTATAAACTGTTTAGCAAAATCTCCACTTCTATATATATAATCTTATTGCCCTATGCTAATTACAAACTGACCAAATTTGGTGCAATAACAAAGCGTCAAATGACAAATTAAAGAGAAAATCAGCAAGTTTGTCTGCCTGGTCACAGTCAGCCCTGCAGGCTGTGTTCCTTCTGCCCACCAAATTAAAAATAGGAGAGGGATTATTTGTGGGTCGGTATGGTTTTAGTGTGTGAGATGGAGTGTGTGTTTGCTCCCCTGTGCAGCCAAAGCAGCAGCAGCAGCAGCAGCAGCAGCAGCAGCAGC
>NW_019448180.1:0-1350 GCF_002814215.2 Seriola lalandi dorsalis | reverse complement strand
ACACACACACACACACACACACACACACACACACACACACACACACACACACACACACACACACACAGCTGCATTTTAAAGAGTCAATTAGCCTTTGAAAACTTGACGACTACTCACTTTTAGAGATGGGAAGTGTATCCTCCAGAGCACTAACATCCACAGCATAATGCTATTTAATAAAAACATTATCAAACTTAATATAGGAAATACAATGACTCAGCACTTTATCTCTCTGTTAATTACAGCATCACATCTTCTAATGAAAATCATCTAGCTTATTGAAAAATATTGTGTATTTGTGTGTGTGTGTGTGTGTGTAATAAACAAGTCCTTCATTAAGAATAAAATTTACACCTGTTCGAGAAAACTAACTCATGGATAATTAATAGGCTTCACATATACGTGCACAAGAACAACACACACACACACACACACACACACACACACACACACACAAATGCAGTAAAGAAGTACTTTACAAAGACATTTCGCACATATGCATTTTTGTACATACAGCTATAAAATTACATGAGCAAACTGACTTCAAATGAACTATTTTATATTGAATTATTATTATTATTATTATTATTATTATCACATATATATATATATATTTATATATATATATATTCTCATCTACTGCCCCAGCCTCATACCCCACCAACCACCAGAAAGGACACTAAGCTGAGGTGTACAATTACAGTAAATATCAATGTGACAGAGCTACTGTTTCACCTTATTCCAAGTGTCAGTGTTTTTTTTGTTTTTTTTCTGTTTCATTTATTTCGGTGATTTAAATAAAAACCAAAAAAATGTCTGTTTTTTGTAATTGCAAAAATGTTATTTAGTCTATTCACTGACTGCTGAAATATATTACATCTGTTACTTTTTTATTCATGTATTATCCATTAAAAAGGCTTCACAAATCAGAATAATTTAGACACACCAGTCTCTAATGAATAGAGAGGAAAACATTCTATAATTGAACACTGATAATTATTCTTTTTTATACAGACCAAATAGAAAAAAAGTCATAGTTAAAATGTTCCCTCGCTAACAAAACACACTGACATTAACCACCATCACTGCAGTTAATGTCTTAAGATTATGAGATGAGAAAAATTCGGCAGCAGCCGAACAAAAAAGTGAGAACGCCTCATCCTTTCCCTCACACACACAAATACCACAACCAGCAGAGTCACAGCAGGACATGAGAGTCGCCTCATGTAGCTGATTTTCCTTTTTGGTTTTTTGGAGAAAAAAAAAAATGGATATCAAGATTTAATTGTGATTTCACCAGAGAAAATGTTAAATTAAAGAAAGGAGAGGACGGGAAGACTCTTGTCTCTG
>NW_019448179.1:0-1007 GCF_002814215.2 Seriola lalandi dorsalis | reverse complement strand
GTCACTTTCTTGTTGGCTTCATTTTTCATCCAAGAGTCTGTGATGCCTCACTTTTTCCCTGGAACTACTTTTTGTTCACCTTCAGATAAACTAGATAGTTACTGTAGGTAACAGTAGGAGTATGTGACGAAATACAATTTTTAAAATGTATTTATTTTGATAGGACTGACAACTTGGTGCATTAGTGTGTGTGTTAATAAAGATCTGATTCCTCTAATGCCATGTTATTAGTTGCACATTTCACGAGTTGGAGTGCTTGTTGCAGATACATGGAACAAATACAGTATAATGAGAGCAGTGTTTATTAAATTGAGGAAGTGAGTTGCAATTTTAGACTGTAAATTACCTATTACACAGTAGAAGAAGAATTTCCCCTTTTCACCCCCACAGTGCAAAAGCTCATTGGTGAAATACATAAATTAAACATGGCTGAAAGAAATCAGTGAAGAAATGAACTGTCTAAATACCTAGTCCACAATATTGTTTGTGTAGAGGATCCTGATGTTGGTGCAAGAAATGATTATGTAAATATCAGTTCACTCAGTTATAATTACACTTAGTATAAGGAAGACCATTAGGTACAGCTGAAAGCTTGGTAAACTATTATTTCTTCTCATGAATGAATTGCCACACTCTACTGGATTGTTTTTAGTAATAAATGTAAGCAGTTAGCGGCTAAAGTACATGAAGCTAATTTAAACTCTTTTCTGTTGTTCAATATATAAACGTGACCAGTTCATAAGTGAACTGTGTTGCCACGGGCGATTAAAAATCAATCTGGGCATTGGGATGGTATGAAATAATGAATGAAGACATAAAAGTAATTAATAGATAGAGCCGTCTCCGAGAGAAAAGAGAGGAGGATTCGTCATCTCCTCTCTACACAATGCCATTGTTCCCCACGACATTCACAAGTCACTGTGTTATTAATGATCCCACCTTGCAGAACATACATTTTCCTCTTTGGGCTTGGTCACCGTCTAAGAAAACTTTTTGTTCCAACTGCC
>NW_019448178.1:0-1103 GCF_002814215.2 Seriola lalandi dorsalis | reverse complement strand
TACGCCAGTGATGTGATGTCCTTAGCAACACTCAGGTCTAGCATGGTCATGTGACTGGAGTAACCTCGCATAGGTTGAGTCCCCTGGGTGCAACCAAGCTGCAGACCAGTTCACGGTGGGTGCTCCCGCTGCTGACACTGATGAATGGGACCGGCTGAGCTCTCATCTGCACAGCACCACAATGCACTTGGGGTGCTGCACAAACCTGCGCCTATATCTGCAGTAGGCCTAATTAACACCAGAGCTACTTCATCCACCAGCGAGGGGAAAGGTCCAGGCTGTGACCTCAACCGCGTGAATCGATACTCAAAACCACCGCCGAGATTTACCTTTTAAAAGAAACACACGCTGCGTGGAAACCATCAAAGACAGCTGGATTACACACTAAGAAACTCATTACCAGAGCAGCCAACATCTGTATTAAAAATGCACTGAGGCTTATGGCTTTTACATCAGGAAAAAATCAAGACACGGGGGTGAAATAAAAAAATCTTTGGCTGCTTTAATCCTTGTGATCAACAGTAAGTGCAAAATTACTGCAACAGACGTTTAACGCTCTCAGCCAGGTGTTTGAGGACAGGTTTCTGCAAAATAATCCTCAAAACCTCTTGTTATTGTGGTGCCTTGCAGTTGTCTCGAACATAACAACACTATTTATAGATGTATCTTGCTGACTAATCACTCTTGGAAGAACAAAATCAAGACAAACAACAAAAAAAAGCACTTAGCAACCAAATCGCAAAACTATTTGAATCACTGCAATGCAATCAGTTTCACTGCAGCTACTTGTTGCACAGGACTAGACTTTACTTTTACTTTTTAAAAAATCATCTATTGCTTTCTATTCAACCGAAGCAGAAAGAAATGAAGTCGACAAACAAGCGTCAGCTGTTAGCATACATTGGCATTACCTCAGAAAGGCATCAGCACAGATCCAGTCATCGTGTTATTCCAGTGTTTGCTCTGACAACTTTCTAATGTCTCTCACTGTATGTTACCAACAGCATCTAGCCTATCAGTGTCTGTGGGTGGTGAGTATGACTGAGCAAGTGAGGTATGTGTCAGTGTGAGTGTGTGTGTGTGTGTGTGTGTGTGTGTGTGTG
>NW_019448177.1:0-1444 GCF_002814215.2 Seriola lalandi dorsalis | reverse complement strand
TATGCTTGCCACAAACAGGCATGAATCAAAGTCTCAGTTCCATTAGCGCCCCACCTTTTCCATCTTTAGGAGGAGTCAGACAGACACTGCCAAGATGGCGACAGTGGAGCAGCTCACTCTGAGCTTCAAAACCACTTTTCAGAAACCTGTGGGTGACTGCATTTGACAGTGTTACATTTGCCAAACTCATTGGTTGTCCTCCATCATAAAATATTATTCACTTGTAAAAGTGAAGCATACTCTTTGGAAATAAAAAAAACATTAAAGCATAAATATAATCTCTATTTTCTTGTCCAAGTGTTTTTCTATAATTAGCTTCAAAACCATTGAAGTGTTATGTTATTTAGATTACATTTCTACCTAAAATGGATTATCTTCTACACTGATCACTTTGCCTGAAAGGTGTAGCTTTAACCTCAGTCTGTTATCATTATACCATGTCTGAAACACACACTCAAGACCCCTTTTACAGGGTTCTTCTTTTAAAGTGATTCAGCTGGAAATGGTGAAAGCTGAAGACAGTTTTCAAACAACTCACATAGGTCTACTTGTTCCATAAGCTTACGCTGGCTAGTTACAGCTGTCAAAATCTGCCAGTGTCATTTTAGCCGACGAAATCTGCAGTCACCTTCTAGAAGCAAGAAGCTGCCTTTAATTGTGGACCCATTGTTAAGAAATTACAAAAAATATGTGATACATCCGCCATCATTATCACAGAAAACTTGACAGGTGGAGCAACAACAACTAAGGTGTGGTGGGCTTTAGCGAATGTTCACACGGACAAGATAAAGTTCAACTGCTGTTCAAGATCGAGGGTCTAATTTCAAAATAAAATGTACATGATTTGAAATCTTGTTGATGATTAAAACTGAAACTGAAAGGAAATCACATTATTATTGATCATGTTATTACAAATCTTGATATTGTCCTGAAATCAAACACGCAGTTTCCAGATGTAAAAATGAATGTTCCTGCTATACTGACTAATAGATCTCAGGTCAGGATCTATTGTAATTTTTCATTTGTCCATGCACACAGACGTGAATATTGATTGGACACGTGAAGACTAGTTTACAATGAGCATGTGGAATTTTGTGAAATGAGTGACCTACAGTGTGCATATTATGGATTGACACCATGAATCAACACAGACATAAAACTGGTCATTAGCTCATTTGATTGTTTTATTCAGTTTGATGTGATGTTGTATCTCATGAAGGGAACATTGTAATTCAGTACAACTCAAAATGTAACTGTAATAAATAGATGGAACTTTAACAAGGTTGGAGATCAGTGTGATCACATGTAGCTCAGTGGAGAAATGCACAGACTATACCAACAATCATAATAATAATTTCTTTAGGGTCACCTGTTGATGAATGATCAATGAATGCTGTCATTGTGTGCTCAAAAGTTTTGGAGCTTGTGATGTTAACCCAGGAAG
>NW_019448176.1:0-1035 GCF_002814215.2 Seriola lalandi dorsalis | reverse complement strand
TGTTTTCCATCAGGTTCAAAAGAGGAATCTTCTAAATGTGGCCTCTTCGCTCTCTGCACTTTAGACGGTAAGTGCAGGAGTTTGTGACGGTAGATATGATGTCATATGCAAACGTTTGTTACTAACTTAGTAGGGAAATAAACACATAATGCACGGAAAATGTTTTGCACCATTCGCTGACAGCCTTTCCCCGTGGGGTCCATGTCGTGCTGATGATGCAGGGCAACGGTCATCAAATGTCAGTCTCTGTGACTTCATCTTTACTTGTCCTTAAAAATCCAGTGTGAACATGAACTGGAGCAGAACTTAACGCAGAGAAGGTGTCGTGTTTTTCCTTCTTCTGGAGCAGATGTTGAAGCAGCCTTATCTAATCAGTCAACACGGGGGGGTTTCTTTAACAAGGTAAAGGGTGAATTAGTGTGCGCCATATATCTTGAGAGTCTCCTGCTGTGTAAGGAGCAATATAAGTGCCACAGGTGGAGTGCTGGACCCCGCGGCGTTGGTCGGTGGCTGTTAGCTGATGGAGCAGATCCTCCTGGCAGCAGCTGATAACTGGCAAACAGCTCGCACAGCAGCTGGAGAGTCGATCAATATTTAAAGAAGAGGGGATCCAGTGGGATTATCATCGCTGGCAGCTTTACTTACACAATCTCTCTCATACCGACACCACGACGAGCCAACTGAGAGAAAACACATCATTTCACCACGAGGAGTTTTTAAAGTTATAACCACAGAATAGTAAGATATTACAACTACTATTACTGGCTGTATTTCAGTTCTGTTCATCATCATCATCATCATCATCTCAGGTATTAGTTTTCAAGAACAGCACAGTGTGAAAGTGTCAGCACTGATATTCTAAGTCTCACATTATTGGCACAAAGATGTGACTGAACTCGAGGTTAAACTCATTGTGTCGTGCTCTTAGTTACAGAATCGTATTGGTCTGTGGAAGAGATTTGTACTTTTTCATTTCTGCCGTTTCCCTTTTTATAAAAAGTCGGACACAAGTTATTTTCTTTGTGAAATGAGTGA
>NW_019448175.1:0-1082 GCF_002814215.2 Seriola lalandi dorsalis | reverse complement strand
GGAGAAACCGAACAGGCTGGCATGTGTGTGTGTCTGTGTGTGTGCACGGCCTTGAATGAACCAGCAGCGAATGCAGAGCTCACACTATCACCACGGCCAGGAGGGTCTGCTAACTGTTCTGTGGAGGGGGTGGGTATTCCTGCTTTTCTAATCGGCCTGTACCCAGCTTTGCATTATAACTGACATGTAAATTCAGCTGTGTGTGTGTGTGTGTGTGTGTGAGTGTGTGTGTGTGTGCAAGTTTTGGGACCTCCTGCTCCCCCCAGGGGAGTCAGTGTACAACATGTGCTCCCATAGAACTGGCGTGTGCCGCTCAAGTGATTAACTCCCAGCCTTCACAAAAGATCTTTTACACCCTCCCCGTGCACCCACCCCCTCCCCACTATCACCCACAGACACCCCCCCATTTGTGCATTGACTAACTGTGTAATAACCATTCATCCTTCCCTCCCTCCCTTCTTCCATCAGTCCCTCCCTCCATCCATCCGTCCCACTCGGTGCCCTGCACCCACCCTGAACAAACAACACTTCATCTGAAGGAGAAAAAAAAGGCGCTTTCCCTCTCTCTTTTCCCTCTTTGTCTGTTGAAGTGTGCCGCTCTTTGTTTGGACTCTTGTGTGCCGGTTGATGTATTCTCCCCAAACAGCCCAGGACCATATTTGAGTGTTAAATAAATGACTAGTCCTCACAATGAGAGGGCTGGAGAGTTTCAGTTTTATAGTGATTTACCACCATCCTTCCTTTATGCTGTTTGTTCAGACATACACACACTGGCTCACTCTCTTACACACACCCTTACACAACCACACAAATAACACACACTTTCACACAGTCTCACTGCTGGAGTACAAGCCTCTCTAAGGCAGTAGAGCATTCAGCATCCCACAGAGTGACAAAACGCCTTGTGGATGAAATACAATCACACATCACGACAGGAAAATATACAAGGTACTGTGTTCCAAATGAACAAACAACAACAACAGAAAAGATATGGCCCCTAAGTCCTGTTGCTGACAAAACAAGTGTAAATCTTACACCCCATTTTTAGTCACGAGTAAACGTATACGTCCTCTTAATGTGAA
>NW_019448174.1:0-1008 GCF_002814215.2 Seriola lalandi dorsalis | reverse complement strand
CCACAGACAAATGAACTCACTTCCCCACAGTTCCTCACTGTTCACACCTGGGGATGACCCTCCCCCAGGGACCACACTGACCACTCAGTGTTGGTCAGTGTGTGAAAGTGACCCACCAGGATGTCACCAAACAAAACCAGATCTCCTTCTTTGCTCTTTTCTCTCTTGTGTTCTCGGCTTGATCTGGAGAGCAGCTCCTGCTCTCCCCTCTCACAGACACAGACACACCCCCATACACACACACAAACACAAACACCTGAATATACTAGATTAGACATTGCATTTTTTACTCTGTTCGATTGGAAATAACTGTCTTTAAGTATAACTACTGGTGTGTTTAATGTTGCACAAGTGTGAATGTGCCAACCTCTACTTAGTAGAATTCCCATCCTTAAACTTGAACTTACTGTTGATATGGTCATTTGTTTATAATTATTAATCAGAATTCTAGATTAATAGTAATAAATTGAGACTGAAACAATATTAATAAATGGTGCGCTGGCAACAAGTGGCAGCAAGTCCGCGTAGCTCATAGTTTTTTGCAATATATTTTTATAAGTGTATTTTTTATCGATTGATGTTTTTTATTCAATGTTGTTGTTTCATCTGACGATGGAGAATATAATGTACACAAAAGAAGAACTCCTGGCTTTAAAGTTTACCAGATATGGAAATAAACATCCCATACTGGCTGAGGTGAAGAAGCTGTTCCATGGATGCAGAGCCGGTGCTAAGCTAAAGGCTAGGAGATGGAGATATAAGCCTTTTCTACCATCGATCCTCATGGGAAATGTTAACTCCCTGGCTAACAAGTGTGATGAACAAGAGGCACTTGTGAAGAAACAGCGAGCATATCGTGAATTTAGTCTCATGTTTCACAGAGACCTGGTTAAACGACAACACTCTCGACCGTTGTTTGGATTTACCCGGCATCACTGCAGTACGAGTAGACAGAGACACCAGAGCAAGTGGAAAGAATAAAGGTGGAGGACTGGTACTGCTTGTGAA
>NW_019448173.1:0-1163 GCF_002814215.2 Seriola lalandi dorsalis | reverse complement strand
CTCTCTCTCCGGCTAAATGTCAGATGTGATAAAAAGAAAATATGCTCACCGATCATTTGCTGTTTTCATTGTGAGCAAACTGAAACTGAACGTACCCCGAGTCATCCCTTCACTAGAGATCCGTCAGAGACTTTAAAAAGGTTGTGACAGCTGTCTGTAATCTCCTCTTCAGCACACAAATACCAAAGGCTAAACTACAAACATGCTTCAACAGGCAGATGTACCCCCCACCACCCAACATGGAACTCAATATCCCACCTTTCCCAGTGCAGCCCCCTCCCAGTACTCCCAGTAAAGAACTAACTATAGAAGGAAGACACATGTATGGACGCGTGCATGTGCTAATTAGACCAGTTAATAGGGGCCCACAGGTTGCCCATAGGAGGGGAAGAGAGAAAGGGGATGATGGAAGAAGGGAAGGGGGACAAGAGAGAAGAGGAGAGAAATTAAAGAGGGAGGGCAGAGGAGGAGGAGGAGGAGGAGGAGGGGGGAGGAGGGAGAAAGGAGAGACAAGAGAGGAACAAGCGGTGGGAGGGCAGGAAGGTTGACGAGGTAGAGCAAATTTACAAGGGAAAACTGTGAGGGACAGAAGGGGGGAGGAGTGGAGGGCTGCAGGAGCACAGAGGGAGCAAGCTGGTACAAAATGTTCAGCCTCAGCAGGAGCCGCACCCACCGTCGCTTTAGGCCACAGAAAAATGAAACGCATTCAGCGGCTCTGTAGATTGAGTGGTGGGTTTATACTCACCTGACTCTCCGTGGCGGCATCCAGAAGTTGCGGGGCCACCTCTTTTTGGCCCCAAAGCCAGCTGAATACGAGCCCCATTTATGCCTGCTCTGATTCTATCATCTGTGAGCGAACGCTTTCTTGTACAACTGTGGCCGCAAGTGCAAGTTTACCAAAGCTCAGGGTTCACAAAATCTGACAAAAAGTTCACAAAACGAAGCAAGTAAAACATACAGCTGTACGTGTTTGCAGCTGCAGTCTGCACTGACTAATTTTCAGTTTTACAAAAGAGTCTGCGTGTGTTTCTGTTTCTCAGCTGAATCTGGCACATCTGCAAGCAGTGGAGGAGCTGACAAAAAGTGAGGCAAGAGGGGAGGAAGGGGAGAGATGGGTGGTGTGGTGGATGGGAGGAAGGGAGGGAAGGAGAGAAGGAGGGGGG
>NW_019448172.1:0-1023 GCF_002814215.2 Seriola lalandi dorsalis | reverse complement strand
TTTTTTTCACTTTTTATGTGTGAAAACATTAATTTAAAGAAAACACAAATCACAGCAGAGGATTAAAACACGTCTGGAGGAAGTTTGAGGGTTTATTTTGATTGGCTGATAAACAGATCACCAGGCTGCAGGCTCATACTAACAAAAGTGCTACAGACACAAAAGATTTTGATTTCTATCTAGAAAATATGGCAATGGCTGGATTTCACCCACGTCCTATGGGATGCAGCTACAGGATCTCTGCTGCTGTTTCCTTCATGTAAATACTCTGCACACTATTAAAAGCTGAGACTGTTGGGCTGCGTGGCTCGCTGCCGTCACGTGACCTTGTAATCAAACATCAGCTGACGCCTGTAAATGACACAGTCTCCTCTGAAAACGTGTCAATACGTCTGGAGGTGAATTTGAGAGACGCATCTAAACTGGAACGAGATTAGCTTTGACCCGTCTCACCTACTGAATCCTACAGCGCTAATGAAGCCGCCAACACTGGGCTGTCGTATGTGAGTGAGAGAGTGAGAAGCCAGACCACCAGACCCTCCCACAGAGGAAATATCACAGCTGAACCATGTCTTTCAAAAAGCATGCCACTCTTCAATAACTCAGATGTGTCAGGATATCAAACATCTGACAGACGTGAAGAGAGTGAAGGAGCGCGGCGAGACGAGGGAGGTGAGGGGAAATACAGTGAATCTGAAAACGCTCACATGCAGATGGAGATGTGACAACGCCACAGATTATTCTTATTGTACCGTCGTGTTATTAAACTGAGAGACAGAGAGAGAGAGAGAGAGAGAGAGAGACAGAGAGAGAGACAGAGAGAGAGACAGAGACAGAGACACAGAGAGAGAGACAGAGACACAGAGAGAGAGACAGAGACACAGAGAGAGAGACAGAGAGAGAGACAGAGAGAGAGACAGAGAGAGAGACAGAGACACAGAGAGAGAGACAGAGAGAGAGAGAGACAGAGAGAGACAGAGACACAGAGAGAGAGACAGAGACACAGAGAGAGAGACAGAGAGA
>NW_019448171.1:0-1103 GCF_002814215.2 Seriola lalandi dorsalis | reverse complement strand
CCAGTTAGTTGGCTATTGACTGTGGAGGCCTGTTTAACCATTTCTCATCCACATCAAACACCTGTGTTAATATCTACATATGAAAATGTACAAAAGCCTATAGTTGGAATATATGTGAAACTTGTAGGTTGTTGTTTACAAGCACAAAACCATCTAACTGTACAAATTATGCTCCTGTTCCACTAATTTGCAATGATTAGATTTTCATTTTCAGCCAACGGATGAAGTGTGAGAAGTAAAGTTACAGTCCCAGAATATTATTTAATGTCATGGTTCTGATGTGGACAGTAATTGCTCAGAGCAAGAGTACAAAGTGTTTGAGTTGTGCTTTAAGTCCGCTGTGCTTTAAAGGCTTGCCTACACAGGAGGCATGTCGGCTGTGTTCGTCAGTTTGTCAGTGCGCTATACGCACCAGGGATGATGCTGTGAATTAATTTCCCTGTCGCTTAAACAGACATTTGAATTCACCTAGAAGTCACCTAGTCTAAAACTGCGTCTATCTTTGCAGACTTAGGGTGAACTATGTCAGATTATTTTTGCTGGGTGTGGCTGATGTTAGCAGTGCGAGCACCACTGGAGTCCAGTATAGGTGTAACGTAGCTCGAAAAACAAATTCATAACTGATAATGTTGCTATGTGAAAGGTCACTGACAGCAACACAGCGTAAAGACAGACAAGACGGAGCAGCACAGCGCCGCGGCAGCATCATGCAGGAGCGAGTTATTCAGACCATCGAGGGGAAAGTGAGAAAAATCCACAAATCGGTGGTATTGTAATTTATCCACATGCATGCTGCTCGGGGGAGTCGGCCGAATGCATGGGAATAAATTACAACACAACAGACAGAGGCAGTGACTCTCCCGCTCGTCTCACGCTGTGCGCATGCAGGCAGGTGTTACTATGGTTACGGGAACACTCTATCCGTCTGTTTGCTCTGCAACTTTCTCATGATTCCAAACAACAGGTGTTTGGTTTAGTATGTCTTTGCAAAATCATGAATGTAATTGTAGATTACCTCAAAACTGAAATCTAGTAACATAATTTTACCTTTATCTGTCATATATATTACACAGGGTTACCAACACGCTCCAATATCTCTCAAA
>NW_019448170.1:0-1253 GCF_002814215.2 Seriola lalandi dorsalis | reverse complement strand
TCTTAACTTGCTCTTTGAGTGTTTATTAGTGAATACAGCTGAGATCACAACGCAGCCTGTCTTTCATATATGTTTCTTGATTTTGTCAGACGACCTTGTAGTTATATAATCAGGATTTAACCATAGGTTGTCCAGACATAAGGTTTTGAGTCTTGTTTATGACATACTATACTATGACATTTTTATGACGTTTTATTCTATGACATTTTTATGTAATACTATACTATGACTTTTTTATGACATATTATATTATGACAATTTGAATGTCTTAATACATTATGACATTTTTATGACTTACTATACTATGACTTTTTTATGACTTACTATACTATGACATTTTATGACTTATTATAGTATGACAGTTTTTATTACATACTATACTAGAAAAAGGGGGGGAGGCTCTGCGAAATACAGGAAACTCCCCCGGGGTTTAGACACAGGTGGTGGTCCTGTAGATAGGAAGAAGAGAAGCTGCAGATCTGGATGTGATGAGGAGTGATGATGAGCTCGGCCTGACTGGATATGAAGACTAGAGGTGAAAGGGGTGGAGGAGGGTCGCAACAAACGCACTGAAATGACAGCTGACAGCTGACAACGGGAGAGAGGACAACAAATTTTAAAGTATGACAGGGTCAATGTAATTGGCTTGTTGAGATCATAGCAAGATTGGTTGCTGAACTCCTGAGGCCAGCTGATAACAAGGAGTGGGGTGAGAAATAAGAGAATTATGAATGGAAGAGGAGTAGAGATAGTCTTCCTGACTGAACATATGTTAAGCTTCATTATGACATTTTTTATGCCTATGACATTTTTTATGATTTACTAAACTATGACATTTTTTATGCCTTACTATACTATGACGTTTTTTAAGATTTATAATGACATTTTTTATGATTTACTAAACTATGACATTTTTTAAGCCTTACTATACTATGACATTTTTTTTATGCCTTACTATACTATGACGTTTTTTATGATTTATTATGACATTTTTTATGGTTTACTAAACTATGACATTTTTTATGCCTTACTATACTATGACATTTTTAATGATTTATTATGACATTTTTTATGGATTACTAAACTATGACATTTTTTATGACTTACTAAACTGTGACATTTTTTATGCCTTAATATACTATGACATCTTTTATGATTTATTGTGACATTTTTTATGATTTACTAAACTATGACATTTTTTATGCCTTACTATACTATGGCATTTTTTATGATTTATTATGACATTTTTTATG
>NW_019448169.1:0-1006 GCF_002814215.2 Seriola lalandi dorsalis | reverse complement strand
TATTTACAACTGTTCATCTATTTATCTGTAATATTTATATCATACGGTTAGACTTTATTCCCTGATGATTCCTGAAGGAGGCACATGGACGTAGAAACACAAAAGAAAACATAAAGGGATTCTTGTTGCTCAATATTAAACTAATTGAATATTATAGAAGAAACTTTTATGTAAATAAATAGAGAAATATAGCAGATATTCAATTCTTAATTGATAACAGCCATTTTTATTTTATTACTTTAACAAGCAAGCAAGATGGCTGAACTCTGTTAGATTCATACTTCTTCAAATTAAATTAAACTGTTTGGATTAATCCTGTAATCTCTTCAAACTGATGTGTTTCAAAGTTCGGACAAACTTTTATAAGTCATAATAATCATGCTTAGAGACGTCCAGAGCCGATGCTAATGACCGCTATCAGCCGAATAAAAGCCAATCCTTTCTTTCTTGTACTTTATACAGAACGAGTATTCTGCTTGTATATGGAAGAGAGTTAGTTTGGGAATGACGGATTTCTACGTACGCTTCCCGAGGTTTCTGATGTGTAAATTGACAAAATAATGTTGCACGGATTCGCTAAACTCTGACTCTCTGCAAAGCTCAGTAAACAAAATTTTCAGTTAGCAGCTTCTCGATTTTAGCCAGTGCTGCAGGTCGTATCAGCTGTTGCTAATTAACGTTAATTCCTTGAGTAACTTGGTAACGGAACATTAAACTTGTTTGTCGTCGAGTTAAAGTGCTCTCTGCAGCCGGTGTCTGAACTCAGCCAGAGATGTTTTGTGAGGGAAGAAGCTCTTCTCTCAAATAAAAACCAACTGCGAGTGAACTTGTAGTTTCCATAACTCCCAACAGAGTGATACGTCGCCTCTCTGGGTGTCACGTCACGTCACGTCAGTTTCAGACTTTTCTGGATCAAGGAGCTCTTGAAATGAAGAAGATTGTATCCTTCAGATGTTATTTGAAAGTGTCAGATACATATTTAATCCACATTTAGGTTAATGTGAAT
>NW_019448168.1:0-1552 GCF_002814215.2 Seriola lalandi dorsalis | reverse complement strand
CACACACACACACACACACACACACACACACACACACACACACACACACTTACTCGTACCCCCTCTCGTTCGCCCCATGCACACTCTCAAACACTCTCTTGCTTAAGCGTACGCACATGCACACATTTACTCAGACCCCTGCGGTGAAAACTGTAGTCATGTGGATTGCGATTGTGTGTGCTTTTCCCCTCAAACAGACTGTCAGGCTGTCAGGGTGAAACGTTCTGACAGGCTCGGCTGGAGGAAACTCAGCGGCATCATGGAGACCAGCGAGAGATTAAACCGCATAACAAATGTCCATTTACACTCCAAAGCCTCCGGTTAATGTTCACTTCATCTCAACTGATGTTCGACACCCGAGAACTCAACCGCCTCAACGCTCATTAACATCTGAATCATGACAGGTTAACATTTCTGTGTCTGATTATCAGAGTGCTCTGACCTTTGTTGTTCAGATTAGGAATATCTCCACAGGGATGGCGTTGGTGTAACGACCATCTTAACGCACACATCAGAACGCGTCAAAAGTTTCTATATTTAGATGTTGAATTTAAGAAGCCAAACTGCTGCTAACCAACCCATTGTTCACCCTGAACTAGCTGGTTAGCGGTTGTGACAGGGTTTGTGAACAGAAGACATCATTGTCAGCAAAGATTAGCGGCGAGCGGACAAACCTCCGAGAGAAGCGTCTAAGAGGTACGAAGATGTGGACTTTCAAAATAAAATCGAGGATAAAAAGAGGATGCAGAGTGACAGGCTTTGTATCCAGGCAACCACACACACAACTAATCAAGTGATCACATGATGGATTACCATTCTACCCAAAAACTAAAACTAAACTGGGGGTGGCCCAGTTTAACTTACAGTACAGGGCAAAGCTTTATGATCAGAGCTCAAGTCAAGTGTTCACAGTACGTGTCCAAAGTCTTTGAGGGAAAGTCAAGTCTCAAGTCGACTGTAATGTCTGTACAAGTATTATCAAGTCATGTCTCAGGTCTTGTCAAGAGAAGTAAAGTAAAGCTGCGTGTCAGGTCTAAAATACTGTCAAAGAAAGACTCAGATCAAGTCTCAAATCCTCAAAGGTAAGAAGTTTCAAGTCCTGGAGGGAAAATCGGGTCTAAAATAAATCAGTCAGAATAAGTCTCAGAGTTAGCTAAGAGCTAAGTTAACTGAGAAAAGTAAAAATCAAGACTCATGTTTTATGGAAACAACTCTGAAGTCCTTGAGGGCGAGACAAGTCTCAAGTGAATCAGTGAAAGTCTGAGTCAAATATCAAGTCCAAGTCCAATTAAGGGAAATCTCAAGTCCAGCCTCAAGTCCTTATAAGAAATTTCAGTTTCAAGTAAATTAAGAAAAGTAAAAGTCAAGAATTTTGAAGGTTTCTGCTTTGACGTGTCAAACCAGGTTCAGTGTTGAGGCTTCAGCAGCCGGGACAAAGTCCAGTCCTCAGTCCTCGTTACTGTCACTCAGCTCTCAACTCAAAGGTCTGGTTCTTTCACGCTAAAGCAAGTTTTAAACCTGCGTTCACTGAGGGAGCAGATGATCCGTCAGA
>NW_019448167.1:0-1323 GCF_002814215.2 Seriola lalandi dorsalis | reverse complement strand
CAGGCTTCTCTCTGGAGCTCTAGTAACAACAGGTCAGTGAGCCAATCAGAAGAGAGGCTCAGAGCCTCCTCTCTTCTGATTGGTGACTGCTTTGTTTTTGACATCACAAAGTTCCAGAAGAAAACCTCTGTAAAGTTTCTGTAAAAAAAAGTTACATGGATCAAACAACAGGAGTGGTGCTTTTCGACGCAGCGGTAAATCCTCCGTAGACCAGACCATCTCATTTCAGTTCGGGCTTCACGATCTACGTCGGCTAAGCGGCGCCACACCTTTGTAGACCACATCCTCTGAAGGATTGGGGCCTCTGAACTGGGACACATCGTTCACACATTCTCAGTGTGCTCCAGATTCACTGCAAACCTGTCAGCTGGTGCTGCTCTAGCAGTTTCTGTTAGCAGCTAATGAATGTGGTAAATCCTCCAGTACGTCAGCAGTTTGTACCTGTATAGTGTGTTAGCTTCCGATTCATCAAACCAAACCATGAAAATCTTATATTAGATGTTCTTATAACATATTTTTTGCCACCGATAGATTGATTGAATTAGATAAAAACACTGCCACACCACTGATGTCATGTGCACCCCTCACACACCAACACACACACACACACACACACACAGTGAACATACAGACCTGATCCATGTCAGCATTGCGAGGCAGGAAGTACACGATGTTGTCTGATATCAGTTTGGCCAGACGGAAAATCTCAAATGTGGAAACTGTTAAGGATGAAAACCAAAGTTTTATAATAACAGTCTAATTTACAAAAACAAGCAGAGAGTAGACACTCTTATGTTCTATTCGGCTTTGATGACACTACAGATACAGACACTACTACAGATAGATAGCCCTGTCACACCAGGGTTATGTTAATGTTCGAATAAACTAAATATCATGTATTGATTAGTGATCTTTAGAAATGATTTCGAGTCACAGAGCACACACTGTGACTGTACCCCTAACCCCTGCTCCCACATCAAAGGATATCCATCAGGCTCCATCATGGTCCTGATGTCAAACACCTCAGCGGTCAGGTAGTCCGGTCCTCCCCATGGCGGTGACAGGAAGACCACGTCGCCACGCAGACGGGACGCCAGCTGCAGGAAGTCTCCCTGCAGGAATTCAATCTGATCGGCCACGCCGTAAACCGCGGCGTTGTGCCGCGCCAAGTCCAGCCGCACCGGGTCGATGTCGACGGCCAGAACTGAGGGTTCGACAGACAACGAGAGAAACGCCGAGCTGTGATACCTGCACAGGCACTGGGACACGGCCAGAATCCTGTCAGGACTCGCTGGACAGTCAGGGTGGAAACCTGGGGCAGTT
>NW_019448166.1:0-1218 GCF_002814215.2 Seriola lalandi dorsalis | reverse complement strand
ATCATCATCATCATCAGCTGATCTGTTCTCTTCAACTTCAGTCTCAGGAACTCTGGTTTCTTATCTTCCTACGTAGAGATGAAGTTCCTCACTGATCGTTTCACACTGAGCGTCTTCAAATCAACCAGATCAGAAAATAAAATCAGCTTCACACGTTTGACGCAGCAGCAACATTTACTACTTTTATCTCATTTAACCCTCCGAGGTCTGAGGACATTTCCTCTTAGATTCACCTTTTAAAGTGTTTAACATCACAATTCTCAGAACAAGCAAGAAAAATTGAATCCTAGTTTTGGAAATTCTTCAAATATTTTGTGAAAACAAACCTTAACGAATTGTCTTGGTGCTTGACATGTGTTCACCACAGTCTATAGGTTCATAAAAATAGTGCAATATATGAGTAGAATAGTAGATAAATGGATAATAAATGCCTGAAATGAGTCGTAGTGTTGTCTGTCATTCCACTTTAACCAGGTTTTAGAGGCTGTGAGTCACGTATGATCTGGGAAGAATATGTAAGAGAAAGTGGAGAATCTACAGATTCTAATGACATTCAAACCATATTTCTACGTTGTACTATTATAAAAGTTAATAAATAGAAACATCCATGGACCTCAGAGGGTTAAAAACCTCCTTCATCATCTAGTCTTTTTTTAAAAAGGTCCATGTCTGTAGTTAATATTTGTGTGATGATCAGTCTCAGCTCTTCACAGTAAACTGGACTTTTAACACGGCTGTTTATCTTAGTTTATCCTCAAATATAATGACATTTATTAATGTTTTACTGTAATATATTTAATCATTTTAAAAGAGACGTTGTTGGTTTTCATTCTCAGTGGAGCTGCTCGGCCTCTCATCCTCGGAGGAAAATACAATAAACCAACATGGCGTAAAATAACTTTAATAGATGATCTGGAAACTGAAAGGCACCAGACGTGAGATCGAGGGCGTCTGAAGACGATGACAGTGATGACATATTTAAACTGGAATAAACTGGTTCCTCTCTGGTTCAGTCGACATGCAGATCTGACTCTATATACAGTCTACATACTGCATTTTTATCGTAGGTAAATTCTATATGAACTTTACATTTAAATGCAGTTTACAGGATGTTTCCAGGAAATGTGGAGTATTTAAAGAACAGGGGAATCTCCTCTGTCAGATGTTTTCTACAGATTTCTAAAAGTTTTCAACCTATAAAACATGGTTCTCTTTCTT
>NW_019448165.1:0-1110 GCF_002814215.2 Seriola lalandi dorsalis | reverse complement strand
ACACTCGCATGCAAACAAATACAAATTATGTTTATCTGACTGAACATACAAGCAGCAGAGAAAACAGCCAGTTCCGATATGACCACATTACACAGCGTAGGTATAGAAGTGGGCCTATAGATCATGAGACTGCAGAGATCCCTCTGGGGAAGGAAATCCCTCCTTAACAGCTCACGCATTAACCATCCTGCAGGAGTGCACAAAGAAAACCATCATCAGAACTGCAGTTTCACTCTGACATCTGCTCATACATAAATCCACACACCGGCCAGCAGACTCATGGTCAAGGTTGGGCTTTAATGCAAAGGAGGAGCTGGAAGGTGGCTTTATGAGTGCTTTCTTTCTGAAGCTTAATGTGTCCTTTGAAGTGTGTTTTGTGCATGTTGTCTTGGCAGCCTCAGCAGGTAATCATTACGCCAGTATACACATGCTTCATTGGGAATGCAGAAGGCATTACTCAGATGTTAATCTAACCAAAAGCAGAGGGAGAAAAAACAGACTAGGTTAAAAACCCATAGGTGATCATTTGTCACTTTCCTTCCTTGCCAGCAAGTCATTATAAATGCTGTATCTACCTGCAGCGTTGAATAAATGTTCAGCCACAGAGTGGTCAGCCACTTATCATGCTATCGTGTTGCAAAGTTATGCATTTAACAAAAAAAGATTGAGCGGTTGTATTAAATAGATGAGAAATCAAAATTCACTGAAGTGTTCACACTGTTGTTTAGAACTATCACTTTAACACATTGTCCACAATACACAGAGCTTTGTGCCAAAGTTTTGCCTTATTTTATGTTTCTGCTGACAGAGAGAAAGAGGGATGGGGAGCAAGAGGCTCCAGGCCAAGGTGTGTTGTGCTGCGGTGTGTGTGTGTGTGTGTGTTGATGGTGGTACAGTATACTGCTGAGTATGTTGCTGGGTATCCTTTTTCCTGTGTAGCATGCATTTTGTTGCCAAGACTCCGGTTTTGATAGGAATGTCAGGGCAAATTATGCATGCATTCCTTTTTTATTAAGAGAAGAAAACTCGTTCTCTTTTTATCTCCTGTCTCAGTCCTTCTGTCCCGTGCACACACGCATGTACACACTTACTGTAAGAGTGTGTGTGTGT
>NW_019448164.1:0-1014 GCF_002814215.2 Seriola lalandi dorsalis | reverse complement strand
ACGTCAGCATGATGTCAGTCAAGTACTTTGTTGACGACAGAAATGCCATTCCCATGTTTATCAGAGAACGAAAGCAGTATTTACTCACAGTGTGCGGCTGCTCCAGGTGTAAAGTCTTCAGCAGCAGGTCACGAGACACGCCATTGGCTCTCTTGTATCTCTGTCCAATCATTTTGTTCAAGTCATGGAAACTGTCCAACAGCCTTCAGGGTCAAATACGAACACACACAGGGAAACAGTGATTTGATGCACAGACAGATGACGGATATTAGTTTGTTTTAGATCACTGCTTTTCTAAAAAATATCCATGTACAGTAGAATGTGTGTTAAACATACCATATTTTCTTTATTGTATCTACACAGGCTTCAGAGGTTTTTTCTCACATAGGTCAAAGACGGACGGATTTCATTTACAAATGTTTTAAAGCTGGATAACAGAAACTTAAATGCTCCCTTACTCTTTAATTGAGGGCAGTTCACAATACTTTTTTCCAACACATATTTTTACTTAATATTTCTGTATTTTAATTCTCTTTGCAAACTTTTATTTACTTTCGTGATGAAACTGGTGATTCTGAATAATTAGTTGTTCCAATGCAAAAATGTCGGTATTTCAGCAACACATACAGACCCACTGCTGTGCAACAGTCCATCATAACCATGATCCACCTTCTGTTTTCAGAGATGCAGTTACCTTGCACTTCACCACTTTAACCACATGGTGGCCACAATTAATTACAATCATAAGAATCTGAGCTCTACATGAACCTACAAAAACACCTCCAATGAGGCTTTTGTTTGCACTTCTTCCCATGAACTCCAGACACTCTGTTGAACAGCTCAGACCGTGCTGATGAACATGCTGAAATATTCAATACTTGACTACACACTAATGCATTTGTTGTGGTCATGTGGACTGTCATCTCTACGACTCAGTGAAGAAAGAACTAAACCTTATACACAGGTCACCTCTACATAGGACCAGTTTGTATAATGATAATACATCATCATCAT
>NW_019448163.1:0-1092 GCF_002814215.2 Seriola lalandi dorsalis | reverse complement strand
TTTACACAGTTTTGACAGCTTTAGTTAATATTTTCTTCACATATTAATATTTTACATTCAAATAAAATGATGATGAGGTGATAGAATATGATGCACTGCTTTACATTCAATTGTCCAACAGTACATAAAATAGTAAAATGTGGTTTACACATTAATGCATCAGTAGTAATAATTCAGTAATATATGTATAATAGTAATCCAGTCACAAGAGGCACTTGTCTGAAATTTGAGTGGCCTACTTTTGATGCTTTTAGTACATTTTGCTTACGTTTCAGTGCAGGACTTTAATAGAGTACTTTCATATTGCAGTACTGCAGCTCTCTGGATCTAACTACTTCCTGCAGTGCAGATTGATTAATTGAATAATCGTTTCAGCCTTAGACAACTGTGTGCTGGGAAGCAAATCATAGCTGTTGATATCACTATGAGTTTGATAGTGTGTGAAATCATTTGCCTGAAGTGCTGTGCAGCTGTATGAGTGTGTGGCTTTTAAAGTTAATTTAACATGCTCTTTAAAACCTTTTCAACTAAAACAGCGAGACAACATGATGAGATATCTCCAGTTCAGTGTGTTGGAGCTTTACAAGCTAAAATATCTGGATTATTTAAATATTGTTTGCTGTCTCAGTCATACAGGAAGTATCTCATAGTAGCAGAGGGAGAGATGCCTATCTTCACCAGCAGCTGCCTCAGTAGCCCATAATGCACTGCAGCAAAAACCCTCCACTCGTGGTGTTAACACTTTTTGTAAAAGCTGAACCCTCAGGCACACAAAGACACATTAACAAATGTGCATGACAATTATTTGCAGCAGCAATAATAATTGAATAAGATATTTTATTGGTGTTAGATCCTTTAATATATTTAATATATAATAGTATAATATTGAATATATTATAATAATTTAATATAATCTAAAATGCAATTTTAAAGGGCTTTAAATAAATATGAATAAATATTCTGCAATCACAAAAACAATGCAAATAGTGCACAATTTGTCAAATGGCCCAAAAAAAATTATAAGTTTAACCACAGGACACAATATATCTACTACTTCACTAAAAAGTCAATTTTCAGTTATTTTCAGTTTAT
>NW_019448162.1:0-1116 GCF_002814215.2 Seriola lalandi dorsalis | reverse complement strand
AACACACACACACACACAAAGTCCCTCCTACAATGAAACAATAAACCTGCTAAATATTAACTGTATATTTTAATATTAGCAAGAAAACCTTTTATAGAGTTTGTTATGTGAGATGTGGTTTAAGAGCTGATTAATTACCCTTAATAAAACAAGATTTCTAATGTTCTTGAATTTCTCCTTATCTATCTATCTATCTATCTATCTATCTATCTATCTATCTATCTATCTATCTATCTATCTATCTATCTAGCAAAGTGTCAAGAGTCAAGATGGAAATTATAAAAGACGTGCTCCAGCTAACTGAATGACAGGTGACTGAATGAGACCGTTACAGTGATTAAAATCACAGATTTCTCTGGTTGGAAAACTGCTGGAAACATTTGTGATTATTATTATTATTATTATAAAAACGCAACTCAACAAAATTTAGAACATAGATCTAATTATTGTTCGATATTTTAATTCAGAAAAGTTACAGATTATAACTTTAAAGAAAATCATGAAATCATGACATGAGAAAAAAGGTTGACAAAATCCCGACAGGTCAAGAAATGATAAAAGCAAATATGTAAATGGACCATATACTGTTGTCTCACCTGTGCGTTTGTGTGATGAGAAGCTCTGAGTCGCTCGTCCTGTCACAGCTGATCTCTGCACTGAGATACGGTCAATTCTCAGTCAGTGCAGAAATACCTGCAGACAACAGAACACCTGAGAGAAGAAACCGGACGGACTGGTCCGTCCCGCTTCACCTTCTTTCAGCTATTATTTATTGTAACCGGCAGAGGATCAAAATGAGGGTAGGGCCCTGAAATGAATTATTGTCATGCTCACGTCATGGCTTCATGTACGACACCTGAAGCTGAATGTAAACCTCCTGCTGCTTTATTCAAATGAATGTTGGTCGACGTCCATCGTCATCAGAAAATCTGACTTTGATTTCTCTGGTTAAAAAACATCATGATTGTTGTTACAGCATAAAACAGTATCAAGATCTTTTCTCACAGTGACTGTTACTTAAACCTTGAAAAACTAGAATCACCACCTCGTGGTCGTATCCCTCCGCCACTCAGTGACTGAAACTAGTTCAGGTCACACCTCTGTTTATCCAGAGTC
>NW_019448161.1:0-1059 GCF_002814215.2 Seriola lalandi dorsalis | reverse complement strand
CCGGGTCCAGTGGACCCGAACATCTTGTATGTAATAGAAATGTGTAGGGGGGGTGTACAATGTGTGGTCATTGAAAATGTGTTCTGATAAATATTCTTCACAGAAAATGAGCCAAGGCCAATGAGTCTGGGTTTGAAAAAATACTTAATCATATAATTTTTCTTTTGATAAAAAATGAAAACGGGTCCCACAGACCCGAACACCACACAAGGGTTAAATCTGAAGTTGGTTTTTTTTGTTGTTTTGTCTGGTTTTTTTGCCTGAACTCAGAGATGTTGTCACTGTGAATGCAGCCTTACATATTATAAGTGTGTACGCTCTCTGTCTATGTGATACCTCATATGTGCTGCTGTGTCTGACAACAAAAGCAAAACACCTCCTTACCTGTCAAACAAACTTCTCATCCCTACAAGCCTTCAAACTTTAGGCACTCCGTTTTCACACACAAGCAGTTTAACCTTCCACCCCCAGCCCCACCCCCAACCACCCCAAGGAGGGAAAAAAAGGGTCATCAAACAAAGAACAACAAAGAAGTCAGGATTTTATTTAGAAACCCCCATAGCTCAAAGCTGTGAAAAGTACAACACACACCACTTGGTGATGAGCAGTTATTGTGACACTGAAGAATTATCTGAGAAAAGAGGAGTAGTACCGGAAGGGAAAAAGAGGTGGGATGTTGGTGCGTGCGTGTGTGCATTTGTGTGCTGCTCCTGCAGAAACACGAGCTGTCTATATATGTGCTGTTTCATTAGCGAAGAGAGGCTGAGAAGAACTGTACTGGACCTACAGCAATAAAACTGCTGCACAGAAATGACAGGCCCGCTGTGGATCAGCTGATTCCTCCACAGCCAGACACGGAAACCTGCAGAGGTGAGTTCATAGCACAACAAAGTCGAACTTCAAGGCTGAAACATGGAGAGTTGAATTGGACAAAATGAGGTGCAGGGGGAGTTTGCTTTGGTTTGAAATTTGACACAACTGTACCTTGGAAAGGGGGTCATAGTTGACACTGCAGCAATACTTCTGGTCTGGGAACGAAATCAGGTGCTGTGAAACAGC
>NW_019448160.1:0-1078 GCF_002814215.2 Seriola lalandi dorsalis | reverse complement strand
GTCTAGGTCTAGGTCTAGGTCTCGGTAGGTCCAAGGTCTAGGTTGAAAACTAAAGTAGAAAGGGCCTTTGCTGTCAGGGCCCTAAACTTTGGAACAACCTACCAGAGGAGATCAGACTCTGAGTCAGTTCAGTTTCATCTGCTTCACTTCTTAAGATGCATTTTTATTTAAAACAAAGACTTTATTGTGTCTTTGTAATTTCACACACACTTTCCACTTTGTTTGGATGTTTTACATTCTACTCATGTGAAGCACTTTGTTACTTGTATTGAAAAGTGCTATTCAAATAAAATATTACCATTATTATTATCAGAGACATTTTGAGAGTTTCCAATACTTTTGGCAGGACACGTCACTATGAAGCAGGAAGCTCCCGCTGTGTTCTAGCAAAGATGTATCTTTCCCATGCTAAGAAGCCAGCGTTAGCACTAGCAGTGAAAAAGAGACTGTGGCTGCCCCCAAGTACCCTATACAAAAATCTAATATATAACATATACTGTATGTCCCTATACCAGGAGTAATGTTGCTATATACTGTATGTGACCTATAAGGGGATATATTATTATATATCATATATTATCACATATATGACATACATAGTACACCCATAGTAAAAGTACATATATTAAAAATATATTAAAAATATCCATGGTGAATTTTTATGGCATACCATGTTGAGACCATCCATGGTAATGAATTATATTTGATTTATATCCAAAAGTTTATTATTAATACACAAATAAAATAATAAATATACACAATATAATAAAATACACAAATAAAATGTATATGTGCTTATATATGTTGTTATCACTAATTTCTCATTAATTTGAAAAATTTGTACGGGCTAGAAATACATGTCAATATACGAAATTGTTCCGATTTCTAACAGGTTGTTGCGTTCTGTCTGAAAGCCCCATTAGAGAGCACAACATAACATTTCTGAACAATGACAGATCATCACCCTCTCTGTGACTTCTGAGTCATCCTCAGTGGACCTTCATCCTCCAGACAGATCCTGCTGCGGTGGCACTGAGCTCTCCTACAGGAGGGTTCATTAACAGTCAGTCAGTGATCA
>NW_019448159.1:0-1014 GCF_002814215.2 Seriola lalandi dorsalis | reverse complement strand
CTGCCACCCATGGGTGCAACAGCTCCCATTGTTGAAACAGTCAGCTTGCCACTGGCTTTTCTGGGGTTCTCCAGGTGGACAGGTGAAAGAGCAGAGAGTATGAAGATGGTTAGAGGAGGAAACATCAGAGAGACTCAGACACATGTTTGAGCCTCAGTCAGACCCAGACCCAGATGAGGAGTCTGTTGAGACCAGAACCAGAGACTAGCAGACGGATCAGAACGGTTAGCGTAGTTAGCATCTTTTTTTGGTGGGACTGCTGCACAAGCAATTCCACTATATGTTGTTCTCTGGTTCAATAATCCTTCTCTCCAGACATTTTTTAAACTATGTATAAATACTCTGTGAACTCTGTGAATTTTTCAACCAACTTCTAATAATAACACCCACTGTTTTGCAGATTTTATCTGCATCCTGAAAAATCTTTTTCAGATTGTCCCATCGCTATATTCAGCATGATGGTTGCTGAAAGTGTTTGTTAGCATTAATATTACAAAAGCTAACAGTAACATTTGGTTTTAGGCTATAATACTAAAACTTTTTAGGCTACTGGGTCAGCTAAGTCAACGTCAGTGCTGTAGCGGTATACAAGTAATGTATAACAATATAAGTTCATTCACTAATTTATCAAACTCTGTTACTTCAACTCAGCCGACATTGTCGTCAGAAGTTCACCACCCACTCAGTCAAACTACCCTTTTCCAGTGGGTCCTACCAGGCTAGAAATGAAACCCACACCTTGTGATGTGCCCAGTGTTTCACGTGATGTTGCCGTTGTTCCCACGGCGAAATTCCTGAACTGCTGCTCATATATACAATATTTCGATTCAGCCAAATTCCCCAATAAAGCTGTTCTCATTCAAGTTTGTCTATTTCTGTTGTCATGACGATGGAACAAGTATGAAGTAGTCATTAAAATCCACCAGCATTCACTTCCAAGCTATTTCTTAGTTGCTGCTCTGCTGCTTAAACCCTGATTTATAACTGCGATGTCATCTCACAGAATCACCAACC
>NW_019448158.1:0-1056 GCF_002814215.2 Seriola lalandi dorsalis | reverse complement strand
GTTGTCTGCACCTTGGTTCTCTGTTCTGTCAGCGATGTGCAGCAGGTGCTGCAGGAGATCCGGCGCGTCCTCAAATCAGTGAGTCTCCATATGCTGCCTTCACGTGCGGTTGGAAATATTTTTATCTGTGAGTTCACATGAATGTCAATGAGCCCTGGGGCCTTTAACATTTTACTGCTATTTTATACATTTGTTTCTGTTATTAAGTAATCTTCCACAATGTGAAGTGTGTACATATATGTACTGGGTTGCAAAAAGTATCCATTAAGTACAGCACAGACTACAATTGAAGTTACTGAATTATTATTTTTATTATCTTTTTTACGTAGAGACCCAAAAACCAAGCACTACTACAGAATAATACCAACTGCGTATCACTGGAAGTTTGTTTGAGTATGTCTATTTGAAAATATGAATATTGTGAGCACACTATAAACTAAAGTAAAAAAGGAGCTAAAACTAGGTTTGGCTATCCTGTGAAAAGTTGTCACACACTGAACCCATCACAGCAAAAATGAAGTGTTTCTGTGAGTATTTGACTGGGTTGTTGTTGTTACTGATGACTTGAAGCCTAAAAACACTTTCTTGGGCTTTCTGAAAAGGCTGTGGATGAGCTGTCCTCCATGCTGAAACAAGGCACTAGATCAGTCCCACTTCAATTGTCACATTGAAGATTTGGTCTTGGTTTTCTCTGCTTTCTACTATTTAAGATATTTTTTTCCAGTCACTTTTGATTATTGTCAGAAATTAGAATGATTTGAATGAAATTTGACATTTACTTCAGAATGTAAACACACCCATGGCAGGAATCCCTCTCCTCTGCCCCTCTTTATGCCTTAACCAATAACAGCTAGGAAGTCAAGTTCAGACGGTGTATATTAACAAAGTAACATAACCAGATTTGATTGGAAATGCAATAACCTGGTTTTGCTGGCTCTCTCTTACAGGGTGGAGCCTTCTACTTTTTGGAACATGTTGTCTCTGATCCGTCCTCCTGGACATACTTCTTTCAGCATGTACTTGAACCTCTGTGGTACTATCTTGGGGATGGATGCA
>NW_019448157.1:0-1073 GCF_002814215.2 Seriola lalandi dorsalis | reverse complement strand
TCTTTCAGACAGTCTCCACAGTGCTCGATCACCCCTCAACGTCTCCTCTCCAGGTAAGTTTTTAAATGAACTTCATGAGCTCAGCCAATCAGAATGCAGGATACCAGCTGAGTAATGACTAATTTTATTTCTGTTAAAACTTTAACCTGAGTTTTATGGATTTTATGATGTTGGAGAAAAATCAGAGAGAGAGAGGGGAAGAGTTTAGTTCAGACCTTACCATGTCTGACAGTGGAGAAACACAGAGACACTGACCGACTATGACTCTGCAGCCTCTTCCACTCAGAAACCATGTACACTGAGAAACTACGTAGACTCAGAAACCACGAACGCTCAGACACCACGTACACAAACGTAAAGAGGGCGAGAGACACTGAAACAAACAGAGAGAGAGACACGCATTAATATTGTTAACACAAAGTGATGCTGAGTCCAAACAGAAAACAAAGCATTGCCGACGGCGACAACTTACCTTCGCGTTAATGTTAACGATGCTGTGATCTAATTGGCTGATGGCAGATAGAACCTCAGAGCGCTCTGATTGGCTCTTTATGCCTCCTGTAGCCCCAGGGCCTGGCAGCCAATCAGATTATAGCCGGACATCTGCTCAGTGATGTCAGACTGTCACTGTGGTTACGGCTCTGCTGTGATGTCACCAGTGTTCAGTCTGTGTCTGTCTCTGGACAAGTCAGCATCACTGAATGAAGAGGTGTCACTGAGGTAAGAGAGAGTGTGTTCTCTGTTTCTCGCCTGGTTTGCGATGATGAGAATAATGACGGTGTATTTTCAGCAGGTGTAATTTAATATATATATTAATATTATGCTGTTGATATAATATATGCTGTTAATATTATATATACTGCTGATATTATATATACGTTTAATATAATATATACTGTTGATATTATATATACTGCTGATATTATATATACTGTTGATATGATGTATACTGTTGATATAATATATACTGTTAATATTATATATACTGTTGATATTATATATACATTTAATATAATATATACTGTTAATATTATATATACTGTTGATATATATACGTTTAATATAATATATAC
>NW_019448156.1:0-1424 GCF_002814215.2 Seriola lalandi dorsalis | reverse complement strand
ATCTACCGGGTTTATGATGTCATGAGCATTTGAGTATTTTGAGATTTATCCTGCGGAGGAAAATTTACATCTGCACAAGATACCATGGCAATCCATTTCTAGAGCCACACTTGAAGCTGTTCTTAAAGTGTAATTAATGTCAACCGTCTTTGATTACATTCAAAGCTCCCCCAGGGTGCCAAATTTCCACCCCAGCACAGTGCTTATGTTTTCAAACAGAACTGCAGTCTAAAAAATCCCTGGGAGCTTGTTAATAGGAACCTCATAAAAGTGATAATTGACAAAGAGTGCAATAAACAGACTGGCTGACTGCGGTGCAGACATCATCCAACCTGGTGTTGTACCAGGGGCAGACAGAGAGACAGCAGGAGCTCACACATTTGGGAGAGGCACGTGCTGCCTATCTGCCCTTATCATTTCCTTATCTCTTCCCTTTAAGGCCAGTCAGGGTGACATTGGACATGCTGTTGGACTGCTAACAACACAGACCGCGGAGGTTCAGGATCCCGGAGAACCGCAGGAGTTAAAGACTTCTGAGGAAGCCTGGGAGGGCCAAAAAGGTACAGCGAGGGACGAAACGGGCTGGATGCATTCAGTTTAGTGTCAAATATGAAAATGATATTAAAACCAGAACTGTGGGATCCCCTCTGTCACCCTGTTGTCTGTTTCCTCAGGGATTCGTAAAGACGAACTGCAGACCGCCATAGAGCTCAGCCTGCAGGAGTCCCACAATGCCGAGGAGGAGGAGAGGGAATTCCACAGGTACAGGAAAATCTGATGACCTTTTTAAAAACGGTGATTCTGGAGTCTTGTGAGTTTTCTTCTTCTCTGGCTCACAAACTGCCTACATTATAAACAAAATCATTATTATTATTATTACATACAGTAGACAAGACTTTCAGCAAAGGTCACTGCCTACAACTGACAGTCCATGCTTAACAAAAACACACAGAACAACAGATGCAAGTAGAAAATGTAATGACTTTGCTGAACCTCTGATTCTTCTTGTGGCGCCACCAAAAGGTTCAGAGTGAAATGTCCAAACAGAATTACTTTGATTTATGACCAAATACCTACAAAATGAATGAGCTGTGCTGATTTCAGTCAGATTTAACACACAAAGGTTTTATTATACAGCCTATGCAGAGGACAGATAATCTAACTAAGTCAACCTGTGTTTAATAGAGTTGTCAAATCAGTGCTTTCAAATGGGTAATGTGATGTTGTACAGGGCTCTGGAGGCCAGCGCGGAGGAGAATGCAGCAAGGATGAAAAGGAAAAGATGCGAAGCCCAGAATGAGATGTGCAGCCCTGCAGACTGGATCCGTCAGGACGACTGGCCTGTTGGCATTCGCAACGTGGGAAACACCTGCTGGTTCAGTGCCGTCATACAGGTGAGAATGAGCAGGGCCAGGTGGGAATCA
>NW_019448155.1:0-1153 GCF_002814215.2 Seriola lalandi dorsalis | reverse complement strand
AGGTGTGTTTTCCCACAGTCATTAAACACAACAGCAGCACCAGAAGTACTCATGCTGTGTTGTCAGATACAGATCAGTGTTTGATTTTATCGTGAACCAGTTTATGAACCCAAGCGCTGCCTTCAGAGGACGTTGGGAATTCTTTGACTGTGGAAGTCTGTTCATTGTGCAGTTTCCGCACGTCTCCAGTTGTTTGTGCTGCAAATATAATGTAACATAAAGTACGAATGGAGGCAAAACTATTTACAAGCTTCATGTTGAACTTTAACATCAGATAAAAGTGTAACAATATTAAATTTGTTGAATCCTGTTGTGATGCAGAATTGAAAAAGCCTCCTCCGTCACTACCTGTGACCTGCCGTGTGTCACAGTAAAAGTCTTCCCCTCCTCATACATTTTTCTCTTTGACATCTCCATGGGGGGTTGGAGGAGTTTTGTTCGTGGTCTTGTCGATATCAGCTCCCTGCAAAGTGCTTGTTGTGGAAATGCAGATAGTGACTGTGTTCTGTAAAGACGGTGTAGAGCTCCTTTAAACCTGCAGTAACTGTTTTAGATCACGTGGCTCAGAGCGACACAACACTCGGCTGTTATGGTGAGTTTGTATTTATGAACACATCCAGCAGACTCATGTTTCTGACCCTTGGGGAATGTAAGGTCAGTATTCACCTGTCTGTTTTGGTCTCCACCATCTCCTGACAGAGATATCTTTCTCTTCAGCTGATAAATGCTCCTCCACGTTCACCAGCTCTTCTCTGACTGAGTCTCTGCTCCACCCGGAGACACGAGCTGCAAATACTGATAACACAACAGAGGCCAGAGGCGTTTCCAGGGGACACTAAAAAGTGACGAACCCGGCTGGGATGCAATACATATAAGACATCACGCAAGTGCATCACAGCCGGGTTCGTCCCTTTTCAGTGTCCCCTGGAAACGCCTCTGGCCTCTGTTGTGTTATCAGTATTTGCAGCTCGTGTGTTGTCACATTGATGAAGGTGTTTTCTCAACTGGTTTGTGTTTCTTGAAGTTGCAGTGTGTTGAGCTCTCAGGGCCACCGTAGATCCGTCTCCTTTCACTCAGTCGCTTTAA
This sequence comes from Seriola lalandi dorsalis, assembly GCF_002814215.2. Lineage (NCBI taxonomy): Eukaryota > Metazoa > Chordata > Actinopteri > Carangiformes > Carangidae > Seriola > Seriola lalandi. The sequence goes on along the minus strand of NW_019448155.1, from coordinate 67 downwards.
TCTGTTGTTAGTATGAAAGTTTAGATCAGTGCAGCTTTAGCCGTGTGTGCGCGTGTGCGCGTGTGTG
>NW_019448154.1:0-1154 GCF_002814215.2 Seriola lalandi dorsalis | reverse complement strand
AGCGTGTAGTGATGTAACATAAATCCTCAATAGACAATTTTGTATAAGTTAATCAGCTTTTTCGTCATTAATTAAAGCACCGACTGTGACCACACGTGGATCAGGCAACAGTGTCCATGAGTGTGTTATGATGGAGCTGTGTGTGGTGTGCTGGCCTTACGAGGTTGACCTCCCTTACTTTGACCATTTCAGCCCAAAGCACTACAATATTTTCAACTTGGGGCCCATATGCAGCATCGGGATCTTAATTATTTTCTTAAAATTAGAGTGTTTCTGGACCTGCACTACAGTTCAATACAATTAGCAGACAAAAGAGACTTATCAACAGTTCAGAGTGCTCTGTATTGTAGATTAGTAGTGATGAAGGTTTGGTTTAGGAGGAGCTGTAGTGACAGGGCAGCGGCACAGGCAGCAGAGCAGGAAGCTGAACCAGGGTAGACGGCAGAGCAGTGGAGAGTGAGCTGGGTGAGGCAGGCAAACTCAGGAAGACAGACATAGTTAAACCTGAGGCGCAGGCAGAGAAGAGTTAAACCGCACTCAAAAAACAACACTGCAATAGTCAGGCAAAAAAACTTTGTAGTTGGCTGTAGCGTTAAAACATGTCGGCGAACTGAACGATGTAGCAAAGACTGGAGTGAAGAGCCGGGGTTTAAATACTGCAGGCGCTTGTCTGGTTGATGAGGTGATGAGTCACAAGTGCGCAAGTGGATTGGCGGGAGAAGGAACTGGATAGCCACGGCCAGACACACACACACACACACACACACACACACACACACACACACAAGGGAGAAACAAAAAACACAAAGGAGAGGAGCGGGGGAGAAAAGTAGCTGAAACACTAGGAAGAGGGTAGCAGAGGTTCAGCTGATACCATGACAAGTGTACTTAATACAGCCGAGTCTGAACCATTTGCCCATTAAATCTTAAATATAACACTTGCAAATTCTGCAAAATTACCATGAAGTTGATCTCATAATACAACTAGTATTTGGAGCAGCCATGGGCTAAATAGATTTTATGAACTTAGAATTAGAAAAAACCTCTAAACCTCTAACATCTAAAATTAAAAAAATTAAAAGATTAAAAGATTGTTTATTCCATAGTTAATGAAACCTAACACACACACACACACACACACACACACACACACA
>NW_019448153.1:0-1010 GCF_002814215.2 Seriola lalandi dorsalis | reverse complement strand
AAAAAACAGCCTGAACCATAAAAGTTTTTATTTTCTTTTATTATCGTTTACAATTTTTGTAGATGTTTATTCATTATTGTCAATGCTTTTGGCAAACATTAGTGCTCCCTATGTTCTGTACAGTCCGGTCCCATGATGTAGACTTAAATTTGATGGGAAACGAGGAATGAGGCATGAGCCAGATGGGTTCAGGCTTTTACAATTTGTCCAGGTAGTTGTCCAAGGCTGGGATACCTTCCTTGAGACCCTTACGTTTGCGTGTCTCCATGACAACTACACCAGGCTTGCTTGTGGTGTCCATTGGGTTTCCTGGAAGGATCTGCCAGTGGTCAAACACACACTGTGGGAAGGCCTGGCCACCAGTGTTGGAGCGAAGGTCAGCTGTGAAACCTGGGAATGGACAGAGCAAAATACGTTTTAATGGGTGCAAGTGAAATTATACTCAGCACCTGTCTGCTGCTTTCAAATCATTCACAATGCTGCTGTAATCTGTTGAAGTACAAGCTAGCATGTACACAACATAGTCAACTTGCGTAATTGGCACACACACTGGAATATATCTTTGTAGAGGGTATAAAATCCAGGCCAACAATTATGTTTGTTTATACCCATCTACCTGCATATGCAGAATCATACACCGTTTGCATCTGGTGGTTAAACAATTATCATTTGCTGCCAATAGTATCTCCTCTTAAGAAGTTTGGTATTTGAATTGTACTAAAAACAAGCATCTTGGGTTTCGGTGACATTATGTCAATTAGCTATTGTTTCTTTCAGGGATTAAAAAACATAACATATCCAATCCAACTGAAAATTAACAACAAAATGCAAGTGGAGGCCACGTCATGTTAAAATGACGTAACTGGCTTACTCATGTACTCGGCAGAAAAGAGTACAGGACTGTTGATAACTATTTACTAAGCACTGTACACTTGAAAGACAGAACAGTGAAATAGGCGCCATGTGCGCAAACAATTGCAGTCTGATATGAGAAGGCAAACAGAGCCTTT
>NW_019448152.1:0-1151 GCF_002814215.2 Seriola lalandi dorsalis | reverse complement strand
ATCACAGGAGGGTGGGTAAGACCTCAGGGAGCTGCTATCACCTTTCAACCGGTAGAGGATGACAAAAAAAAAAATCTGTCTACTTTTAACATATAGAACATTAATCAAAATAAGTATGTGGAAATGTTTCCGACATCAAGACGTTTCACATAATATCAGATTAAATGTTCAATCACAAAACAGTAAAATAAATGGATTTTCCAGGGTAAAAAGTACAAAACAGGTACTACTTTCTGGCTCTGTCATTTGTGGCAAACCCCAAACTCCAAACAGGTTAAACCACAATCCATGAATTGTCTGCAAATACCATTTGCCTCAGTTCAGACTCATGGCTATATAGCACATTAGTGAAAAGTCTCCAGTGGGACAGATCAAAAAGTAACCCCTAAAACATAATGGCTCATATAAAGTGCAAGGTGCATTAAATTCTCTTTTTTTCCCTTTGTCCAATGATCAATGTTACATAGCTTATGCATTACACTTTTAGTGTCTTGTATGTGTGTGTATCTATGTGTGTGTTTTCATTTGTGAGTGTGTGTGTCAAGAGAAAGCGCTCCTTGGACACTCTTCATGGCCATGACATTTCTTCCTCTGAAACTGTAGGCCATATATTACCGGCAACATTAAAATCTGCACTGTAACTCAAGAGATGATCCAACAGTATTACACCCAGGCCACCCAGCAGAAATACCCCCTTTAACGATGGAAATGGAAGAAAGGAAAAGAATGATGCCATAGGGTTTTAGAGCATGCAGTGCCTTTGATACAGGCCAGTCGACTGTAGCACAGAACTGAAAGATCCCATTTTGCTCTGAGGGGAAAATAATGCAAACCAGCCACAGGAAGGGAAGGGAAGGGGAGGGAAGGTGGGAAGGATGGGATGGGATGGGAGTTCACATAGGTAAATAGAGACTTGCCACAGCAAAGAGAGCTGTCTGTGCTTCAGCGTGATGAAGACATGGAGATGTGGTAAGGAATCTGGGAAGCGTCAGTGATGACGAGCAGCCACGGGAGCGGACGCCACGCAATTCATCTCCATTAACTCCTATTCACCTCTCCTTTGAACTGTCATTTGACTGGATGGAGTCTGTGCATATGTTGCCTAGGCACCATAGGTCTGTGTACAGTACTGTATGTGTGTGTGTGTGTGT
>NW_019448151.1:0-1603 GCF_002814215.2 Seriola lalandi dorsalis | reverse complement strand
GAAGTAAACAGTTAATAAATAGAAAAACTTTCAACCCTAGGATGGGCACATAGAACACAATTAAAACAATAAAATGTGGTGTAAAAATGAATGAGGAAACACTCACCCAAAGACAGTGAGGAGCCTACACCCACCACACAGACATACACACACACAGGCATGCACACATGAACACATGAACACACACAGTAATTAATCATAAGCCTGAGCAAATGTTTACAGTTTGGATGTGGATCCAGTTGTGAGAAATCTCACCAGAACAACCAAAGGCACCTTCACCACATCTGGATCAGATCCTCAGGTACAGTTTGAAAAGATGACAAACTGAACCTGGATCTCACTCTGAGCAAACATAGTCATTGAACTCCTGGAGTCATGTTTGTGTTTGTGTGTTCATGTGAGGATGCTGTGTTAATGGATGAGTGGTTTATGTTCCCTCTGTTTGGGTCAGTCTGTTTGCAGATTTCATCTCACTGAGAGAAATAGTAGCTGTCTTGTTGATATTGAAAGCCAAACTTTTCACCTTTGAGAAACAAGGAAATACATTTCCTTATTATGGTTGGAATATGGTAACAGTCACACTTTGCCACAGGAGAGTGAAGCTGCTGTTTTTAATGTCATGCATTAGACATGAAGAAAATATTTACAATTATATTTTTTATACAACGTAACATGTACATTTCATCAAGTTTTTGACATGTCCACTCTGGTGCACAGCATGCGTTTAACTTTCAGTGGTTATTCATATGCAATAAAAGTGTAATACATAGAGCACTGTATTTTTGTGAACATTAAATGTCAATTTGATTTAAAATTTAATAAATTTTTAGTCCTCTTCTATAGAAGGACTAGACAGATATTCCTGAGGTGTATAGCATACCTGAAGTTTCATCGGCCATCTTGGATGTTGGGGTTTTCAGCTGAACTTACATTCAATTGATTTGCAACGTCACCATCCAAACCCAGGCGTATACAAGAAGTTGGCTTTTGAATAGCTGTCATCTGTAGTGACCATTATGCGTGAAAGGGTTAATTCTACTCTTGTCCATGTGGCACTGTGTGCAACGCCATGAACTAATGTTTCACAAAGAACATCTTTACTGCCTGCACACTCTGATGTATTCCTTCATAACTGTTTGCCTTAATGTGTTTCTGTGTGTGTTTCTGTGTGTGTGTGTGTGCGTGCGTGTGCATGCACAGTGGTTTCAGCGAAGCCCCAGTCTCCCAAGCTGCCAAACCGCCACTCTCGACTCAGCTCCTTTGTGGAGGTGACTGCCGACGGTCTGACCAGTGAAACCAAAAAAACAGGCAAACGCAGCGGACATCTTGAGCTGCAGTGGAATGAAGACCTCACCCTGTGAGAACACCATCACCCACACACCGACCTTTATTAAATCCTTCGTCTTTATCGTTTGTAAACTTGCGTAAACAATAACATAACATAAGAAGTGCTGTAACCTGCTAAGATCTAACTGAGGTTCAGCTAGTTCTGTAAAAAACATTATGTGAAAATTAGCTTATTTAAAACACTCGTCTCATAGACACAAAGACAGTGTTAAAGGACCAAACAAGGTACCAGTAAAACCAGACTCAATAATAAAAT
>NW_019448150.1:0-1121 GCF_002814215.2 Seriola lalandi dorsalis | reverse complement strand
TAAACTGAAACTGTCTGTCTGTCTCTGACACTTAACATTTGATGCATCATATAAACACATTAATGCAAAGCATAACTCATCATAAATCACTCAAACCGTATCCATTCGCCTCAGGTAACCTTTAGGCTATTAAATCTCTGGAGTCAGAGTCAGAGCGAGTTCGGTAACTTTTATCCAAAGTTATGATGACAGGTGGTATGAGGCATTAGTATGGTCGGTGTTTCCACATTTGGCTTTGTTCCTGACATTTCCTGGAAGTTGTTCAAGCCTTACCAGATTGTTAGGCAGACGTGAACCTGACAAGGCAAGAAGTCAAGGAAACACGCTGATACTTTCAGCTCTTGTTTTGTACAGTTATTTTCTAGGCATACTTTTCCTTAATTCTGTCCAGGTGGCTGTCATGCAGGCTGCTTCTTTTTTAATTTGTCTTCAAGTCATAATTTTTTGGTTTTACTGAATGAAACCTTCACACAACACTGTGGGCCAGAGCTACCAAGGGTTTTCTGCCAATTTTCAGACGCACAAATGCACAAATGCTTAAATGCTTATACTCTGTGTTATCAAGCAGTCGCAGCAGGCTGGAGTCAGTTTGCGTGTCATATGGGCGAGTGTCTGTGGTGTGCATCTCACTCCTTGTTGCATTATGCATTTAAGGGAGGATGGCGCAAATAATAGGAAGAGACATGTTAACAGAGGCTGACTATGTGTTCCACTGGATTGGAGGTCACGCTATTCGCAAGTGTCAGTTTTGCAGGGAAAATTGTCCACCTATGAAAAAGAGATGTAAACACAGCACAGATGGAAAGTCAGGTTGTAGTAGCTAACATAAATGTGCACTGAATAAAGGCTTATATGTACATATATATATATATATATATACACAGTATATCTAACTAAAACCTGATTATTAGAAACAAAAATGAAGCCATCGGGTAATTATTAATTAGCACAATATGTGATTACGCTAAGGCAAAAGAATAGTGGATGAGGTGTTATGGTTTGTGTTCATCAAACCTGAATTGAACTTGACCATAACGATGTAAAATAACTGCAGACTGAAACTAAACTTTTATTTGTTTTGTTTAAAATGTTGAAGCAAAAGTTTGGCTGCATTTATGTCA
>NW_019448149.1:0-1062 GCF_002814215.2 Seriola lalandi dorsalis | reverse complement strand
ACGTCTGATTCATAAGTTATCAGAGAAACAATCAGAACAAAGGTTAGCATCAATCTCAGCTCCAACTCTTCCCCGAGTCTCTGTCCTCTGTACAGCGTCGCTCAAACACTGACTTTAAATGTCAAACTGCTTTGTTCAGTGTTTTTAATGGTTAGAATCACTGGGTCTGTTTGATTTCCTGAACCACCGAAGGAATCCCAACCGGGAGGAGCTTATAGTAATGGTATGTTGGTGAAGACAACAACTCCCATGATCCCATGCTATTTCATGACGTCACCCAACGCTGTCTTTTGTTATTGTTTTGATTGAGAGACCTCTAGAGGCAGAATTTACAGACTGAGTTTGAAGCACACTTTGTTTTCTCATGCAAAGTCACTGGAAAAGAGTAATGATCACAAACAGATCTCAAACATTTCAAAATAACATAATAACATTAGGAAAGCCTAGAAGACCTGTATGATTAAATTATTTTGATCACATTTATGTGTGCTGGGAGCCAACTGAACATCATGCATGCTCTTAACTAGATAGAAAAAAAAAGGAAAAAAAAGTATTTTTATTTGATATTTTCTAAAAAGAATCAAGGAGCAAAGCACAGTGTGCTTTATTGTAAAGATACAAACCAACCTACATCCTGCATACTGTGCACTGTATACAGCGCAGTGTTACCAGACGAAGAATAATAGTCATGATGGCTGACAAAGACAAACTGTGTGACTGGTGAGTGTCTGTAGGCTGTTGTGCTTTTTATAAACACTTAAAGGAATTTATGGTGATGATTTGAATGGCATTCAGACATCCAGACAATCATTCATCTCAGAGATTAACAGAACATAAAGATCTCTTCTGAGCAGTAATTCCTTTTCATCAGGTTCAGAGTTTGAGTTCCATTATCTATTAAAGGCAGAAATCAGGGGGTTCTGTGCATGGACTTAACACAGGGTCTATTTAAACAGGGCTAGAGATTTGACTGGGTACATACCTGGCTTCACACAAGTATTAGAGGCTAAGAGGATAATGGAGAGACTCCTGGAAGAGCTCCTCAATCCATAAAGTAAGGAA
>NW_019448148.1:0-1011 GCF_002814215.2 Seriola lalandi dorsalis | reverse complement strand
TGAGACTGTCATTGGTTCACTGCAGTTCAAGGTGGAAACACTCAGTCATGGTGTTGATGATTATTTCACTCATATGTCTGTATTATATAAAAACGTTAACCAGTCTAAAGTTAAACACTTTATTTTTATTAGAGGGGTCTTTAACTCCTACAATAATAAAGTTGTCTCTAAATTATTATTTCTCTAAAGTTTTCATTCAACTGGTCAACCATAACCCAGTCCACATGTTGAACGGTAAAGTGGTGGAACCAGGTTCAGTTAAACCAAAATAGAGAGCAGGTCAATATTCTATATTCACGTGACCATGGGATAAAACTGTAAAACCAGTTTACAGACTAACCCTAACCCTAACAGTGGACTGAAATAACTTTATTTAAACCCCTGTTGGGAGTTGAGGTCTGGTCTTACCCTGGGATCCCTCCAGCCTCCATCTTGTTGGCCACAGTGACGTCGGTGGACCAGACGTCGTACTGCCAGCGTTTCTGACCCAGCACTCCTCCCAGCACGGTGCCGCTGTGAACTCCCACCCTCATGTCCACGTCGGTCTGGGTTTTCTCTCTGACGTACCTGAGGAGGTTCACAGGGAAACACAAGGACACCGTCACACGCTCAGTCTAATCAAACTGCCGCATCACAACCAATGTGATCTCCATGACCTCTCACTGCCAACCACCGTTCAACGCTTTATTTCATAGCTGAGCCAATAAGTGTCCATCAGAGGATCGATCCCTCTCTATGACCTACAGACTAACACGCTGCACCACAGCGGAGCTGACACGGTCCAGACCCTGGTCCTGGTACTCACGAGATGGCCTCCACCATGGCCAGGCCCATCATGATGGAGCAGGCGGCGTGGTCCTCCCTGTAGTCCGGCAGGCCGCAGATGCAGTAGTAGCAGTCTCCCAGGATCTTGATCCTCAGCTGGTGATATTTCTGATGGGAAGACAAGGCTCAGTCACAGACATGTAGAGAGACCAGACTGGGATCTGAACCTCCTCCGTCAGTCTCTTC
>NW_019448147.1:0-1421 GCF_002814215.2 Seriola lalandi dorsalis | reverse complement strand
ACACACACACACACACACACACACACACACACACACACACACACACACACACACACACACACTAACACAGACAGTAATGAACACTTCAAAATCCAAAGCACGATCTTCCTATGGCCTAGTTTTAAGAGCCTCCAATGTCATGCGAGTAAAAAATAGACTGACGGAAAACAATATTGAGATCTGTGGTAACAGAACTAGCCCAGAATCAGCAGAGGCAGGATCCGTTTGGCTTTTCTGAGCGTGGTGGTTTTGGCATGGATTTAGTCTGAAGAAGATAATCTCGCTTGGCCATTCTAGGCTCACACAGGTGGCTGCGTTTGAGCTGTCTGGGGTAATGGCACACTCCTCAGTGGTGATCCAGGGGTCAGAGCACTCGACTGTTAACACTAACTAGATGGCAGACTCGTACTATGGTCAGTGTGGTCATTATTTAGAGGTTACTGCTTACATAATCATCACATCAAGCTGGACTCGGTATGTTGATTTGTCTCAATAATGTTCAAACAGAGTTTGTTGTCTGTCAGGCCCTTGAACCGTAACATTGCTGAAAGTGCTAATTTGTGTTCAAGGGAAGTTATTTTCAACTACGAAGCATTACATACTTGCAAGTTAGAAGTGAGTTTGACCTGTGGGATTTGGTTTACCTTAAGTCATAATATAGTGCTAGTGTGTTTAATTAAAGAAATGGGTTAACCAGTTCACCGTCCTTGTTGAGATTTAAATATAGGGATTTGTATTGAACCTCAATACTTTTTTGGTGCTGACCAAAATGTGTCTGTAGCGTTTTGTATCTAAACCTGAAAGCTGGTATTAAATGTCTGGTGAGTTTTACTCTTCTTTACCTATTCTTTGATCAGAAAGTTTCTGATTTAAATCACAACTTTTGATTTATTAAGTTTTTTTTATTAAGTTGTTATATGGCTGCTTGTGTTTATTAACATTTGATAAATTTATCTGAAATATAAAAAAATGTTTCGTAGAAAAAAATGTTTATATTACTCTAGGTGAGGATTTGAAAATATAAATTGGTTTTGTATCAGTGACCAGCATTAGTATCACAAATTCAAAGATTCAAAGTTGTCTTATTGTGGTATGTAGTGGCAACATTTTCTTGTGGTTCAGACTGTGTATACAGCCTTGAGATTGAAAAAGTTAAATGATTACTTCAATTTCTTTAAGGGTTAAGGGTTAGAAATGCACTGCAAATAATCTCCTGTGATGGTCCATAGGGGACAAAGTTCACATATGAAAATTTGACAACTCAGTAAAATAAATGTAAAAGGTTAAAATGCCTAATTACTGGGGGCGTTTTTAGCCTCTAAATGAAAACTTCTTTGGCATTTTATGAACATTCAAGCGTACTCTTGTGCTGAGCTCTCTTTAATTTCTGAAACCTTGTGTGGTGAGGAAAGATGGCAAAG
>NW_019448146.1:0-1252 GCF_002814215.2 Seriola lalandi dorsalis | reverse complement strand
AGCTGTCCCTGGCCGATTTCACGTACGTTAGACCAATCAGAAATCGGCTACCTCGTGCCAGAACCAACCCGCATCATGCCGGGCGGTTCCCGGCCCAGCTCTGGCCCAGAACCCTATATCTGAGAGTTGTGCCACTGAATTTACTGGAGGCCTCAAGAAGTCGTAAAAGGAGACTCTCCGCGTCAGAGCAGGAGACTTCCCCCACGTCCAGTAGCAGCTCTGCAAACGTTCGTTGTAGAAAATGTATTTTCGGTTCACTTCACACTCCTCTGTGGTCACAGTAACAGAAATGATGCCAGCTGGTCGAGTTTCAATACCAAGAGTTACATTTTTAAATTAAATATAAGATTAAGGATCTACAGTACTGTCAGCGTAAACTGATGCCTAATTGAAATGACTGTTTGCAGCTTGAATACTACTATTATTATACTGTCAAAGCACATGCTGTTTTGCGAAAGTTTTGATTTCAGAAAATCTGGTTTCCTCATAGCTAACTAGCCACTAAACTAGCTAACTTCCTGCCTTCAAGCAGTCATGTTGTCTTCCCCATCGTTACCAGCTGTTTTGATACTGCACAGTCAATAAAAAACACTTCAATTATGCTAAGAAATGATGCCGGACAGAGGAATCTTATGGTTGAATGAATAATTCTTTATGGCCATCATATTCTGAGTTTCACAGTGGAGTGTGACAGGACAGAGGTGAAGAGAACATGACATGCGACAGTGGTAATGAGCCGGTTTCAGACCAATGATGTTGCGAGAACTTGGCATGTGCCTTAGCCCGCTGAGCTACCAGGGCACCACAGGAAATGAGATTTTAATGAGAATTTTTTAACATTTTTAAGTTACCTCCCAATCCTTTTCCCCCCTCGTTGCTTCCTGATTTGAATGTTCAGTAATCTTTTAACAGCAGGAAACAGTTTCAGCTAACTTTGCTTGGCAACAACATACAGTTTTGGAAACCAAATAACTGGAGGCTTTAAAAAAAGAAAGAAAGAAAGAAAGAAAACAAAAGAAAAAGAAAAATCCAGATGCCATCAGTGTCCCACCTGAGCTGGATGTAAGGTTCTGGGCAGGCCAGTGTAATTCTGTACTGCTGTTGTTTCTCTATGGACTGTACTGTGATACTGCCTTAGGAACCTAACATCATAACACCACAATACTGCTCACTGAGGGAGAGGTGGAGAGGGAGGAGGAGGGGGTAGGAAGGAAACATGAGATGTCTTAAATGTAGGTCTTTGTGACTGCAC
>NW_019448145.1:0-1163 GCF_002814215.2 Seriola lalandi dorsalis | reverse complement strand
GTTACAGTAGCATGAAAGAGAAACACGTTAAGTACAAGTAACTCAAAATTGTACTTGTACAATACTTAAAAAAGCTAATATCAAAAAGGTAAAAGACTAATTAAACTATCCCAGCCACGCAAAAGACTATATTGATTAGAATATTAAAATATTAGAATGGAACTATAATGATGTCAAAGTGTAAACAAACAATTCCCCATTGTCTCAGTGCTAATGAGCACCAGTGTTTGCTAACATTAGATTATATATGACATGTTATATTGGTAATGAAATGACAAGCTTACACTGGAAATGAAAGGGCGTGCTATCAGCCATCTGACATTGGTTAGCTAAACTGTAAATTAAGGCTAAAGTTAGAAACTAGCTTTCATTAGTTAGTTAAACTGTAACGTAATGCTAAAGTTAGAAACTAGCTAACATTTATTAGCTAAACTGTAGTTGTGTGCTCTGGTTTCAGCTCATCTCTAGTCTGCTCACATACTGTTACTGTATTGTATTGTATAATGTTAGCTAGCATAACATAGCATATCATGAGGCATACAATATACTGTATCATATGTATCAAATTAAAATTTTATTTAATATATCGTGATGTTTTTCCATAACACATCATAATGTATCTTATGATTTAGTAAAGGATCATCATCATTATTTGGAGGGGTACTCCAAGCACTATAACAGGAGACATGGTTCATGCTGAGTGAGTCAGTGGTTGCCAAGCAACAGCGGACCTGTCAGCATATGACGCTGCAGCTGATGGCCACCAAATAAAAGTGTGAGCTGTTGGCTGATGTCTGGTCTTGTGTGGAGGGCGGTTCACGTTGAAGAAGGTATTTCTAACAAAGACACACACACACACACACACAAAATGTGTTTGTGTAAATGTATCTTGGCTTTAATGTGACTATATTTGTAAACAGCAGAAACATTAATGCTACAGATGGATCCTTCCTTTCCTGTCACACTTGAACTTTTACTTTGTGGAAAAGTTAAAAAGCCTTATTTAAACTTTTGCTCTCAATCATTATAAATCCATTTTCTGAAATGTTTCTGAACTAGTCTGTAACTGAGGGTGAACCATTCACACTCAGGGTTTGTGTGACGTGGAGCCCTGATCATATCGCACTGTGGATCTGTATCTCCCTGTCTGTAAATGACTGGGA
>NW_019448144.1:0-1012 GCF_002814215.2 Seriola lalandi dorsalis | reverse complement strand
TGACATAAATATAACAACTTCAGGCCCAAGAAAAGGTTCTACTTAGGTAGATTAAAGTGCACAGAGTAGCAGGGGGACCTACTAAAAGAACACCTTATCACAACGGCACACCACTCCTTATTAAAACACATGAAGAATGTAGCTCATGAAGGATTTTCACGTGATCCATTTTTAAAACTCTGGTCCACTGACCTTGTTGAAGTGGTCTCCTATGACCTGCCAGATTCGAGACCACTGCAGCCTGATGCGGTTCATGTTGTAATAGGAAATTTCCACAATCTTCTGCAAGCTGAACATCCTGGGCTGGTGTGCTGAGGCCAGCTCGTCCATAGACACCGCACACAACCACCGCACAAAGTCCACTGGAAACAATGAAACAGCAACGCCGTGAATGACTTCTCCCGCTCTTTAAGATGCACAGAGATACTGTGTGTGAGAGCGAAGAATGACACACTCACCGATTGCATTTCCATCTAGTCTGGTGGAGCCAGTGAAGATCCTGCGAATATAAGAAGCAGCTTTAGTGTTTGTTGGGAACGTATCATTTATAGTTATTCTATTACTGTTCTGTGTCTTGGCACCCTCATGAGTGTTTTGTCTCTCTGACCTGTCCACAGCGACCACCACACTCTGAGAGCTGGTCTCTCCCACTGACTCCTGGATATGAGCCATCTGCCTCTTGTCCTGACTTCCCACCAGGTTACCTGCAACACCAAGCACATGCTTTAATGCTGTTTGATTGTTTAGAGTTAATGCCGGACAACTCGTGTTCGGGGCTAAATTGGAAATAGTTGTGTATAACTGTGTTGGGAATAATTGTGTGAATGTGTCCTACCCAGCCCCAGGGGCATGAACTCCTCTGTGCCCGAGGGCAAGCCCTTGATGCCGGCCTCCCTGTCCCGGACCACCCCTGAGATGTAGCGTGTTTTCACCCCTGTCCCGATCAACTGGGCAAGCTCCAGCTGACTGATGCACCTCAGGATCTACAACACACAGACAGAAACCAGTTTAT
>NW_019448143.1:0-1012 GCF_002814215.2 Seriola lalandi dorsalis | reverse complement strand
AGTGTGTGTATGTGTGTGTGTGAGTGTGTGTTTGTGTGAATGTACCAATGGTGAAGATGACGACTCCACACACACACAACAGCGCGCCAGCTCTCCGGTAACCACGGTGACGCCTCAGCACCAACGCTGTGATGTCACTGCTAGGCCCCGCCTCCATCTCCTCCTCAGCCTCTGATGTCATAAACCTCATCTCCACTCTCGGAGCTCCTCCCATCTCCTCATCCTCGGACACGCTCACTGAGCGGTGGAGAGACACTGAGGAAGACTGGGGGGAGAAAGAGAGAGAGAGAGAGATAGGGAGTAACCATGGCAACTGATCAGAGGGGGAGGGGCTTCCACCAAGTGTCTTACCTGTGTCAGACGAGTCCTGATGGAGTCCATGGAGACCTACAGGAGGGAGGAGACAGAGGATAATGTCACGTGATTATGACTGATCATCAGAATGACAGTGATCACCTGACTTGTTCTGTGGTTACTCTCAGGTGTCATGTGACATCTTCTACCTGACCCTAAGACACAGCTGGTCAACGCCTGTCTCTGATTGGAGGAGGACACGATGAAGACAGACCAGTGGGTCCAGGTGGATCGTCCTATTCCGTCCAGGTGACGAGAGAAGTGAGGACGGAGCACGGCTGGATCTGTCCCTCGGCCGACTCTGTTTGGTTCCTCAGAGGGGTCAGAGGTCAGCGTGAGCTGTCTGTTTGATCTGCTTAACTTTATTAACAGCTAAGTAAACACACACACCCTCACACACACACAGACAGAGTAGATGAGTGTGTGTGTGTGTGTGTATGTGGTCATCCAGTGACCTGCTGATTGTGGCTCCGCCTCCTTCGTCCTCCAGTCGTGAACAGAGAGGCAGCGGCTGAACAACTGTTCCCAGGCTTCACTGTGTGTCCTTTGGTTCCTACCTGCCTTTGTTTACAGGGGACAGATGTGACTGTGGCACCTGTCCTGCTGTCCACCTGTCACTGGGACATGTTGGGGTGCAACATGGAAATAGATTAAAAGC
>NW_019448142.1:0-1564 GCF_002814215.2 Seriola lalandi dorsalis | reverse complement strand
GTTCTCTATGCCTGCATTTCTACTAACTGCACACAGTTAATCTCAGCAGGCAATCATATGTTTCACAGACATGGGCACAGTAGTCCCTCCAGTCCTGTCTCATGCCCAAATTATTAAATATATGCCACTATAGACCTAATATCTAATAGGTCAGAAATAATGGGATGAATGATCGCAGAAATAACTCCCCCTGATGGATGATGTAGATTACAGCCATTTTTTTTTTCTCACAGAGGGAGAGGCTCCGAGGGTGTGTAAAGGTGGATTAGGGGGATAGATAAGATAACAGGAACAATCAAATGCCTGAAATTTCAAATTAATACATTACTGGTATGAGATTGCCCTGAAAGAAGAAAATGTTACATCATCTGTGACTGCTGGAGCAGAATTGGAATCACTGAGGTAAACTCGCTTAGATCCTGTTGAAATCTGGTTCACAATGCTGGAGTGAAGCGAAGATACAAATGGTACCTCCAAAAGCAATAGCCGTACTGCCTGCCATGGACACAACTCATCAAAAAAGAGCAGTCAAAGGTTACGTATCAAGACATATTCCATTCTTCAAGTTGTTCAATGACTGTCTGGCAAAGGGAGAGAGAGAGAGATGGTAAAGGTCTGGCACACACGATTGACGGCTTGTCAGTGTCCTCCAGCCAGGAACACTCACACCACTGAGGTCTGTGGTGGTGGTGGTGGTGGATTTCTCTCCTGTATGTCTTTTCTTGTCCTTTGTTACTATTTCTTCACACCTCTGTGCTTCTGAAGTTGGACGGAGACATTTTGAATGGGGCATGATGTGAATACAGATAGACACACACTGCACAGACAGTGGATGTAGGCACTCATATTCTCATAGCCCTCACGCACACACGTATGCCGACACGTTAATGTCCGATGTCAAGGTGTATAGAGAGCCACTGTCACCAAAAGTCAATGAAAAGACATTAGAACAAGAACACTGAAACAGTAAAGGTACAAATCCACCGAATGGATCGTTTTGTGCTTTATAATACGGTGTGTTGTTTTGCATCAGATCAACAACCACTAAAATAGAGACTTCTCCGAACATTCCTGCTCCTGTAACTAAATACCACATTATGAGTCACTAGGGTGCACATAGTGTTGGCCCCTTTCAATGAATGAATTTTTGAGTACATTAGTCTCAAATCTCTTCATCAGGTGTAGATTTCAATGACAGAATATGAGCAACTTCCACAATACAGTAAGGTCTAAAGCACAATTTCGTGGGTATTGTTTTGTTACGTCAACACTTTAATGAGGACATTGTCACAATTTGGTTCACCTTTAAAAAAATGTATTCAGATTACACCTTATTACCATCACTAATATTAGTATGAATATCATATACTAATACTCGGTGCTGTAATTGTTGGCAATATATGACGGATTTCATCTTCAACATTATTATTATTGCATGTTTTATCCTTTGCTCTTACTACTGCATGACTTGGTCTCTGTTTCCAACCACCGCCCAGTGAAACAAATGTTTGTGTGAGTGTGTGCGTGTGTGTGTGTGTATGTGTGTGTGTGTGTGTGTGTGTGT
>NW_019448141.1:0-1067 GCF_002814215.2 Seriola lalandi dorsalis | reverse complement strand
GGTCTCTAAGTCATGTAGGTACTGTCTGGTAACACCTTCAGGTGTGTGATGAATAACAAATACTAATGTTAATGGATTCACATGGAAATGCAGCAAATATGTGCCGCAGAAAGATTCTTTTCTCAGAAACAGATCTACTCCAGAGGCAAAAATCTCACTGGTTGATACGGGCAGAGACGAAAACACCAGTTTTGGCAACAAGTCCCTCCTGCAAGAAGAGAAATTAGGCCATTTGTTTTCTGAAAATGACTCGGAATAGAATGTATGATTAAGTTTGGGCAACTAATTTTTACTTGGTTAAAGTTTGTGAAAGATGGCCTTCATTGTTTACAGAAACTAAAAATTGACTTTTGTTAGGAGACGGGCAGTGACCCACAAGATTTGGCTTAAATGTCAGAGGCTTTAGAGGCACCACCTTCCTCCTCCTCTAAGAGGTTTCGTGGCAGTATGACAACATTCGGTTGAAATTAAGAATCACTTCGCTGATTCAAATGTCTTTGATCAGGGCAGTTCAGAGATTCATAGTCTCTTTGTTGATTGTGTAGATGTTCACTGCAACTACATCAGTGTTCAATTGTTAAAAGCTACCAATGCAACTTTTTTTTGAGGACTTGGTGTAAGGTACTTCCACCTTTGCTAATGAGAGGAAACATTCAGCATTTGTGCAACTACAAGAGGTTTCTTTTCAAAATGAGATAATTATAAGTCATATTTGAACAATGATGTGTGCGTGGTTGTTTGTCTCTATATGTCAGCCCTGTGATCGACTGGCGACCTGTCCGGGGTGTATCCCGCCCTCGCCCAATGTCAGCTGGGATTGGCTCCAGCCCCCCCATGCGACCCTACAAGGATAAGCCGTATAGATAATGGATGGATGGATGGATATTTGACATGTTTGAAAAAGTGCTTTTCCTGGTACCAGTGAAATCAGAAATTATAATTTCACACTGGACCTGGACGGTTGTTTACCACAGTTAACAGAGAGAACTGCAGGATCTGCAAGTGAGTAAGAAATACCTGCCTACAGGGTGATTCAATGAATGCCTCAACTGACTGGATGGCATTTT
>NW_019448140.1:0-1278 GCF_002814215.2 Seriola lalandi dorsalis | reverse complement strand
AAAAAAATCTACGTCCACTTTAAGAAACGCAGAGGGAGGTCGGTATCCCGGCAAGACTTTGGAGTCTTTAGATCAAGGTCAGAGAAGAAAGAGAATTTTTGAGACTATACAGACCCAACCCCAGTGTCTGGACTTTGCCTGAAAAAAACAAACTGAATCATAATCAAACAACAAATTAAACAGAATTGAAGATTTACTGCTCTAAGTGTTGTGATGCTGAAGTGGACTTTGCAGATGAGAATACAAGCAGGTTTTTGACTCTCACCATGTATCAGGTCCTAATGAATCTGCTACATGTTTAATAGTCATTACTGTTGAGACCACTTCACATTTCAACTCAACGACTTTGAAGAGAAAACTGTTTAATCGACGGTTTGCTCTGAATATTCAAACGCGGTCACAGCTCGGGAACCGACCACTATCAGCTTATAAATACAAGCCTGACTTCCCGGCCAAGTTAAGACTCCATCAACTCCACGCCGCAAACTGTATCTGGATCACAACCAAATGCCAAAACAAACAAACTCAAGCCTCCGCAGCTCCGTTTTTCCATCTGCAACAAACCACCAGAGCGTCAAGCGACCGCAAGCTGTTTGGCTCAGAGGGAATGAAATAGGCTTTACACTCGAGAGAGCACAACCACACAGAGTTGCTTTTTTTAATAGGATCCCGGCGCACGTTGTTGCTGGAGTCGCCGGTGAGGTCCCACCTGCGGGTGCTGTACAGGCCGGTTTGGGGCTGAGGGACGGGAGAGAGGGGGAGGAGATGGGTGTACGGCTCGGAGGAGATCTGGAGAGGAGCGAGTGCTCGCTCTGCAGCCGAGTGGGGAGGGAGGAGAGAGGAGAGAGAGAGAGAGAGAGAGAGGAAGAGAGAGAGAGATTTCTGGTACACCTGTCAGGCGCATGAACAAAGTACATCTGTTCATCTCCTCCTCCTCCTCCTCCGTCAGATGTCGCCAGCTAAAAACAGGGCCTTTTAAAAAACGCAGCACACTTTTACTTCTGCCAGCCTCTGTCTCGCTGTCTCTTTGTTTTTCACACGCCTGTGAGCACAAAAACAAACATACACGCATTCACGGGGAAAGTGGAGCAAAATATGTTCAAAAGCAGCAAACACCACAATGCAAATATAGTCTGTAAAAATACAGTTCCTGCACTAAAGAAGAAGGGCCGGCGTTTCCTCTCTGGAGCTTTCCTGCTTCTATATTTACTGAAGACACATTCACAGGAATGAGAATAGAGGATTACAGCCAGCGTATACATGAAAGCTTATATTTTT
>NW_019448139.1:0-1144 GCF_002814215.2 Seriola lalandi dorsalis | reverse complement strand
CAGCGGACGGTCAGAGCGTCTGACACTCACACAGCTGATCGATCGACGTGAAATACTTCACCAGTGATCGACTGGAAAACCACAGAACATCAAACAACACATCACATCAACACATCAACACACAGCATCAAACCACAGAGCGTCATGAACTGCAGCTGATCTGTGATCAGATCACAAACTGATCAGATCTATAGACAGAAATCAATAAATCAATTCCTCTGGTGGAGGCTCCATCAGGGTCGTTCACCCTCTTCATTGATCACAACTGTTTCCTCAGTCACTAAGGTTTTTGCAGCAGTTTAACTGACTTTAGCATCAGACTAAGATCAGGAGAAAACCCTTAAAGGAGAAGACTTAAGGTGTTTGAAGCACTTAAGGTGTTTTGTGCAACAGTTTTTATTTTCTATTTTTTTTAAGGTGTTTCATGCAGTTGACCCTTGACCTTTATCTGACCCGTGTTGGTGCTTCCACAGAACCAACCCCATCGGGATGCGAGGTCACATGGCCAAGTGCTACGGCGACCTGGTGATGGAGCTGTGGAGCGGCACGCAGAAGAACGTGGCGCCGCTCAAACTCAGAGTAAATCCTGTCACACACTGTTATCTGTGTGTTTATTGGTCCGGTGCCTTTAAGAAATGAAAGTAAAGTTAATGTTGTTTGTGATGTCATCACTTCCTCTCCAGTGGACGATAGCGAAGTACGCCCCGCGCTTCAACGGCTTCCAGCAGCAGGACTCCCAGGAGCTGCTCGCCTTCCTGCTGGACGGTCTGCACGAGGATCTGAACCGAGTCCACGAGAAACCCTACGTGGAGCTGAAGGACAGCGACGGCCGGCCGGACTGGGAGGTGGCCTCCGAGGTCAGAGGTCACACTGCTCATCAAATACTGTGTATATGTGTTATATGTGTCGCTCAGACAGGCTCCTAATAACTCGTGAACAAGGCGGAACATTTAGCAGCTGAAGAGTCGGGAAGATGGTTTCTCATTCATCAGGAGACACAAACACATCTGTCATCGTTAGCTTCTTCTGCTCTGTATCCATGGAAACACATGACGAGCTTGCACATTAGCAATCCTTCTAATGAGACGCTAGCATGCTAGTTTAGCCTGGACCACACTCATGACTCCAGGAGGCTCCGCCCCCC
>NW_019448138.1:0-1100 GCF_002814215.2 Seriola lalandi dorsalis | reverse complement strand
GGGATGAGATCAGTTACCACTCACTCAACATACATGTGCCATGTCAGTATTGAATAGACACAAACTTGAAAATGTCTGTTTTTCTGTATTAATGACTTTGGCTTACTTAGAAGCATATTATGAATAAATGAATATTTTATTGACTTGACCTCTTACAAGCAAACAAGACAAAAAGTAATGTAATATTCACAACAAAGATTTACATATAAATAAACACACAAACACAAAAAGTAACTGAAAAATGACATAACAATTTTTATCATTGTTATTATATCACAATGTCCATTAATGCAATTGCAAGCTCATACTTCTTTATTAACCCTTCCTGTTCCAGTGGAGCTTTGGCACTGACAACTGTGTACATACTGCGTCTGCAATACAGCTGAGATCAGAGGCTGTCGACAAGAATGCTACAAGAACAGTTCTTTAAACAGAAGTCAAAATCACTTCATAGGATAAAGAGGCTGGCCGTCTGATGGGTCTGGCTACCTGACAGAATGCCTGGCGAACTGTTTGGCAGGCTGGTTTGCTGGCTGGTTGGCTGTCTGACTGCCAGGCTGCTGGGTGTACTGAGTAGGTAGCTGGTTGGTTTCCTGGCTGGCTGACTGTTTTGCTGGCTGACTTAGTGGCCTGCTGGCTACTTGCCTGTCTGCCTGGCTGGTTGTCTGGCTGACTGTCTGGCTGTGTGCCTGGTTGGCAAGCTGGCAGGCCCAGCTGTGTCCTGAGCCAAGCCCCTATGCCCCACCAGATCTTAATTGGGTTAAGTTTGTCCGCCACAGATAACACTTCCTCTTTCTTCCGAGAGTACGAAAACAAAAAAATGGCCTGGCACTAATGATGCTCTTTAACGGGGCTCTTTTCTGTTTAGGTGGAAATTAGGAGGAAGGGGGTGGGTTCCCTACAGAGACAGATCGTCGGGGGAAACGTGGCATTGTTAGGAGCCGAGCACTCAATGAGAAAGGAGAGTATGAAGAAAAAAGAGAACGAAAGAAAAGTCGATTTGGTTTGCGCTCAAGTGCTGTCACATTGCCACTGTTTCTTTTTAGCAACCCCTTACGACTGAGGCAGGCAGAACCCTGAGAGATGGAGACACACACACA
>NW_019448137.1:0-1054 GCF_002814215.2 Seriola lalandi dorsalis | reverse complement strand
TAAAACATTAATTCATACATTTGTTGGGCATTGGTACTCAACTGAATAAACGGGGCACCATTTTGTTGGGATATCAGTTGTTTATCAATTATTGGCTATCATAAATTAATAACTTTATAATGAATCAAAGTTATCCTCGGGGGCACCATCCTGAAACAAGAAAAGGATAGCCAATGTGGATTCAGTCTCAAATTATAACTATAACCAAATTGCCATATCAACAGTTAGTGCAAAGATGGATCCTCCTTAGTGCCAGGATGGGGAGGTCTTATATAATCTGGGTGGCAGACAGTGGCCAGCTGCCTCCACTTCCCTGATGGCCTCCAGCTCCACCCAACAAGGAACCTGCATGAACACAAAACAAAACAACAGCAACACAACACGCACCCAAGCCCTGGTAGGGGCCCTGGGGCTGTCACAATTCTCCTTGCAGAGTTAGCTGTTCCATGCTAACTCTACTGTGGCTCCTTTTGCTTGGAAATTCAGCTGGCTCACCTTATGTCATAGCTGCTGGTGCTGAAGCAAACTTGTTCACTCTTAGTTAATCCTAAACAGGCACTCACATCGCTGCTGTTGAGCAGAAAAAGAGTGATGCAGTCGTCTGTGAGCAGGCCTGCCAAAGAGAGCCATTGTTCCAGTTAGCAGCAGTGCTGACCTAATGTCGGGTGCCTTGTTGCTCCTGGAAGAGCAGGTTGAGACAGAAGTTGTTCCTGGTCAAACCAGGGAAAGAAGAGATGCAGAACAAAGGAGGGGAGCTGGTTTTGTGACACCTTGGGGTCACATGTCACACAATGACCAAGTGAGAAAAGTGAAGAATTATTGGGGAGAGAGTTCCAATAGCCTTCTTTTGTCTGTGAAACAAAAGAACATGTGATTTCCACAATCTTGAATGGGCTGGATCCCAACACATTTGCGATATTAAAGTCAAAAATTGTTATTATTCTTTGCCAAGAGAGTGTCAATCTCTGCGACCAGAACCTTTCTGCACTGAGGGTCTGCCACCGCTGAAAAGCAGGCTGACCTCATCAATGGTGGCTGGTGCTGAAACAGCAAA
>NW_019448136.1:0-1110 GCF_002814215.2 Seriola lalandi dorsalis | reverse complement strand
ATGGTGTTGTGTCTCACAGAATATTTTGTTAAATATATCTCAGACGAATAAACGACAGAGAATGAAGCTATGGAACTATGATGGCTATTTTACTGGAGCCAGGGATGACATGTCTGCTCTTGAGCAGTATCTTCCATACAGTGATGCCAAAACATGTTAGCGCCCCCTTTAGGTGACAACATAGCACAACATAACACCACAAAACAGAACTGGTTGTAACTATTGTTCTCTAGGTCAGCCGGTTACATACTTTTCTTTTACACCATATACAAAAATTAAAAAAAAAAACACATAATATCATTAAAAGATTATCACTACAATCACTTTATAATTGTCCTGGCCCCAAGTAGTGTACACACATTACACTATAAAACCTTCAAGGTTATTTGACAAAAAAATTGAGCAATGCAACTTGTTCTTATTTTTCATATGTATTTCGCAGGTTGTGGACTCCTCGAAACTGCCATCTTTTTGTACGTTGAAACGTGTTCTCTGATAGTAGGTCCACCAGAAAAAGATACTTTCAGTTGTGTCTCTTGCACAACACAGAGTGCAGTCAGTGCTATACAGTGCAAGCACAACAGTTGGTGACATGGCATTCATGATTACCAATCAAATAATGTACCATGCAGCTGTCTGGGAGCTTTTCCATGAACGCAAAAGAGGGAAAAGAAGGAAACAGAAACGGCATGTTTTCAGCTAGAAGGAGGAGTGATTGTCTTCGGTACTTGGCCTGCGGCCTCGTGCCTATGAACGAATCATATACATATCATATTCAGTACATAATCACTCCCTCGTGATATTGCTTAAATATTCTATCGTTGAGCCGAAAGAGCATTCAGCTATCTCAAGCTGGCCATTCTGTGCAACACTGTCTTCTCCTGAAGTGACATGTTCACTCCCTCCGATTTTTATCTGTCAGGAGAAACCATTTACTTATTTATAGTGGAGCATATCCTAAAATTTGCTGATTTTGACCATTTTTACACTATGATATTTTGTCCATGATGGTTTATTTTTCATCTCCTTAGCACTTTGATCAAAGTATTTAAATATTTAAATATAAGTTTTGGTCTTTATAGCTAATTTCCTCCATGACAACTTTAGGTG
>NW_019448135.1:0-1004 GCF_002814215.2 Seriola lalandi dorsalis | reverse complement strand
AGTGGCAATGTCAGCATTACTGTAGAACATTGTCCAAAACAGAACTCCTGGCAGAGAGCCATTTAAAAAAAAAACTGTACTGTTGATCCAGATGTCGGACAACCAAATGTTTTTGCTAGGTTTTCCCTACGGATGATGGGTAATTCTGGTTGATTTTGCAAACTCTTGCTGTAATCATTACTTCTGTTTGCAAGGGCCATTTGTAAGATATCCATTCCTAATGTGCTTCCAATGTAAGTGATGGGGAGACCAAATTAGTGCTTTTAGTACAAAATTCCCTCTTTTTACACAGAACAATGCCTGTGGGTTTTGTCTGCCATCACCTATATTGCATTAAAAAGGACTCTTTAAAGGGCCAGGATGAGCAACAGAAATGATTACAAGAAGTAAAGCTGTTTCGGTGTTTCTATTGGCACCTGGCTGTTTTTTTAAGACTTAGGATAGGTTCCCAGACTTGGAAAATTGTGAACCTATCCTTTAAATGTTACAGAAACAGATTCAAAGAACTTGACTTTTCTTTAGAACAGTCCAACATTGTACATAAAAGATTTTCTTAAACTTTCTTTGTGCATCTGTTTTACACCATCTGTTGTGGCATTGTACTCTCTGGTCTATTGTCAATACTGCTTCCATCTGTTTGTTACAGGGTGATAGAGATGCCTTATGCCTACCAGTGCTGTGTATATGGTTCCTGTGATAGCTACAAGCCTGCCAGTCAGTGGGACACAGAGCAAAGCAACACCGATGAGGACCTACACAAGAGGACTGTGGCTATGTACCCTATCCATGCTGACACACACTGTAAGAAAGCACACACAGTATCTGCGCAAGCATATATATATATACAGTATATAACACACATGGCATGCACCTGCAACGACGGATAAAGGAATAGATGGAAATCTGAGTCCCATATGTCTGTGCTCACTGCCGAATTATTGACACAAGCTGGCTTGAAACATGTCAGAGCCTTGCTGAAACCACAGCTATCTGGCAGCTGACAC
>NW_019448134.1:0-1353 GCF_002814215.2 Seriola lalandi dorsalis | reverse complement strand
TAGTGATTTATTACATACCAGAAAGCTGTGTCAATAGATGACGTGTATTGTTAGATTTGTCTTACTATTTGGGCACAAAATGTAAAGGGTATAAGGATATACATATTGTTAAATCAAAAGAGTTTATCATCTCCACAGAGAGCCGGAGTGAAACCTGAGCTTCTGGGTTTGTAGACAGCAGAGATTACAACTAAAAAATTGGATAAAATACTTTACATATTACAAAAAAAATGTACTTTTAAGTATTTTTAAAACGAAGTACTCCATTACTTTAACTCAAGTAAAGATTTGACTGATCAACTTTCACTTGTATGGGAGTAATATTTGACCAGGAGGATCTATAGTTTGACTCAAGTACTAGAGCTGTGTACTTTGTCCACCTCTGCTAGAGAGAACCTCAGGGTGCTAGTAGTGAGCAGCTCCCTGCTGATCAAATTTATTCTTCCAGAGATTTTGTTTATCACCAACAGTTCAGTAAACACATCCTCCCCTTGCCACCACCCGAGCATCTTCAGGAAGTTGGATGGGATGGACGGATGGATGGACGGATGGATGGATGGATGGATGGATGGATGGACGGATGGATGGACGGATGGATGGATGGATGGATGGATGGATGGATGGCTACTTAAATTGCGTCCCTGCTGCTTTCATGTTGTAACTGGACACATGGGATGTCTGTGTTCTCCAGAGACCATCTGGATATGTGTGTATCACCACAGCAGATGGATTACCATCCATCTTTTCTGAATACAGTCCATTCACAGGTGGGAGCTAAAACCTGCCCTTTGAAGGAAGGACAAGATCCAGCACTGCAGTCACAGAACACACCGAGGTGCACAAAGCCAGTGTAATTCCAGCGCACTCTGACACACTCTCCATCTGTATGCAAATGAGACTACATAAGGACATGTGCTTTTTAACCTTTGTCTAGCTTGTTTTCTTCTTTATCTTCATCGCAAATGTCTTTTGTCTACTGGAGCTTATTTTCTACTGTTGGGCACTTAACAGCTCCACTGGAGCCTTTGCAGGCCAAAAGCCTTTCTCACAGACATTTAAAATAGATTTCCCAGCTGAGGTGTTTACAGCACCTCACAACCATTTTGACTGTTGTAAGAAAAGTCCGCTTTTCCGGCCAATATGTCATGTTAAACAAGACAGTCATGCTACCAGCTCTGTGAGACCGTACTTACAAGTACTTGCAAGTATTTAGTCAAAAATTTTGATTTTGACAAGATATTGGTGCCAGAATAATTCCTCATCTGGGAACCTTGATCCAATAGTTAACACTAGATGAGAAGTCAGTTCGTCTGGGTACAGCGGATATCTTCACCGATCCGACAGTCAGCCTCA
>NW_019448133.1:0-1116 GCF_002814215.2 Seriola lalandi dorsalis | reverse complement strand
AATTTAAGCTTTCACTCTCACACTGATGTTAGCTTTGCGAATGTTAAACAACTAGCAGTTCAGCTTTCTTTTTCACGTTAGCTTTGGTCCTAAATCTCTAGTTAGCTTAGCTTCGCTGGCATTACTCATCAACACAGTTGTTTAGCATAATTAGCTAGCACGGGGCTAACTTACCCTATTCAACGACGTAAGCTTTCATTCTCACATTGATGTTAGCTTTATGAATGTTAAACAGTAGCAGTTTAGCTTTGGTCCTAAATATCTGGCTAGCTCACAAACCAAAATGTAGTTATTGATTTAACAATTGGGTCGATTTATTTTTGTTGAAATTCTTAGGCATTTTCTACATCTGAGAAGATAAAATAAGCTCAGAGTCGATGATAAATCCACATTTGTTGAATTCTGACTTCAGGAATCACAGCAACAGGTGTTTTTTGTCTTATTATTATTATTTGATCAGATATATATAATTTAATGATAAGTTTTGTGAGTAGAAAACTTTTTTTTGTTTATTGTATTAAATTAATTTATTTGAAGAAATCAAGGGAATTTCTCAAACTCAGATATAAATTATTTTAAGTATCATATTGTATTGTATTTACTTCACCACCTTCGTCCTTTGATGTAATTGTAATCTTCTGTCAATGTAAACGTAGTAACACCTTGTCTGTGCCTCCTCATCTTCGTCGTGTCAGTGCATCCTCTCCCTCAGTAACCAGGACAGAGGTGGAAATGTTGCTTCTAATAAATAAACTGATGTTAAATCTCTCCGTCCGTCTGTACGTCCGTCCTGTTGCACAGGAGTCGTGCTGGAGGAATGCATCAGTTTCATCAGCTCAGGTCACTTATCTCCTCACTCGTCCCTCCCTCCCTCCACCATCCTGTACCTCTGTCTGCAGGACGAAGGCAGGGCCACCGGCCACGAGAACACGACGGGAACGGTCGTCTGGACGTTCTTCTCCAGGAAGTTGAAGATCATGTTCCACCACGTCCTCGACAGGTAGTTGTTTGGAGCCTGACGCAACGCCTGAACAGAAAAACACAGAATTAGTGACGTGAAATTACTAGAGGTGAAAGAATTAAATCAACTCATCCGTTCATTCTTCCAGCAAAAAA
>NW_019448132.1:0-994 GCF_002814215.2 Seriola lalandi dorsalis | reverse complement strand
CTCTCTCTCTCTCTCTCTCTCTCTCTCTCTCTCTCTCACACACACACTAACACACACACACACACACACACACACACACTCTCTCTCCTTCAATTTTCTTTTTTCTCTCTCAGTATATTGACTAAAGACATGTTTGGATAGCTTAAAGTCCATTACAACATATTTCATTCTTTTAGTGAAGTACAATCAAACAAGCCAGCTGCAGGAAGACTGTAATTCTGTACAGTCATATTTACTACACATCTTTTTTTTTTTTTTTCAGTTCCTTCACTGTAACAAAGCAGAGATTTTTTACATCTTATTCCTCTACAGTAACTTTTGAACTCTCAGAACTGTGCTGTCACATTGCATAGAATGGGACATTTTGTCATTAAGAAAGAGGAGTTTTGATTTTTTTGAGGATAGTGGCTTTAGAAAAGCAGTCATTTGTCAGAACAGCTGAAAAGAATCACGTTTAAGCTCACTAACAGAGCAAAAAGTACAGTTTTATTCGTTGTTCACTCTTGGTCCATTAGGCTGGTGAACTTGACATTTACCCTGCATGAAGACATGAACATGTTTTCAAGGGTGTTTTGTGTCTGATTCACATGTTCTGGACTAGTTATGAAAGCTGTCAAAGGAAACTGACAGGAAAGTGTGGTTACCATCTGTCTTTGAACTTTCTATTATGTCAAAGGAAAATTACTGTTAATGTCACAGTGCTTTGTGATGTGTTATCACTGAAAGACAATTTCTTTTTTTCCTCAGATGACCTCATTCACATACGAAAGTAGGTTTGTGTGGAAGTACGTTCATTCTGTTGTATGTATGTAGGTGGTCGCGTGTCAGTGTAACATGATTACATAGCAACTCCCATTATCGCATTGACCACCCTGTGGTCTTCCACCAGCCATGGCTACAGAGCAACCAATTTTATGTGGTTTGTGGTCAACAAACAGCCTTTGACCTCAGAGAGTGGCAGGCATATCCATTGTGTGAGTTCTGAGGGCAAGGG
>NW_019448131.1:0-1237 GCF_002814215.2 Seriola lalandi dorsalis | reverse complement strand
AATGTAACTCTGTTTTTCCTGTGGCACAAGGTAGATGTTGTCTACTGGACTTCAGGACTGTAAGAGAGATAACTCACTGTTCTGAACCAGGAACTTTGCAGAAGGTCCATGAGGGCTGTTTGAAACCCTGTAAAAACAAGAACATTATTGCATTTACTTTAAATTTGTTCTGCAACAAGTTAGAGGTTAATGTTTAAAGAATGTAACAAAGAAAAAATAACCTACCACATATAGAGGTCCTGCTTCTTCTTGGCCTCAAAAAAGAGGCATTTGTTGCAGTTTTTGATTTCACACACCTGCAAAACAATGCTGATCTTTAACTATGCTGTAATGCGTGCGATACTGTATGAGTGGGCACAGTTTAAACAGCAGACTCACCTCATTAACTACAAACAACTTGTCCTTTCTGTCCATTTTTGTATCTATCAGACAGAAAAAAACCATTGTTATTATGACAGTATATTCCCATATCTCTGGTAGAAATAATATTTTATATGAATGACCTATGATACTAACCTGCTTTTGAATGAGGCATCATGGTCCTCAGGTCTTGCATCAAGTGTCTTGTTCTGAAGTTGATGCCTCTTGAGGAGAAAATGAGAACTCTTTCCTTGTTGGTCCATTTGCCCTGTTTATGAGAGTTTATTTCAAAACTTAAGAACAAATTAAAATAATGTTATAAGTGAAAAGGATTTTACCCAGTACCCCGGCGACTTCTTCAGGTTTAATATCGTGTAGGAAATATCAGATTTTGTTTTGGCTTTCTGAGTTTTTTGGTGGTAAACTCACATACACCGACATACTCTCTGCCAATGTGTACACCAACGTTATATTTCACTTTTAGTAACAGTGTCTTTACTATATCGACAGGTTTGGTAGCCATTTTTGTGTAATGTTTTGTAACTTAAATACAACATACCCAGGTAGAGTGGTGAAATAAGCTAAGGAGCTAACCAACTTCAGTGGCTAATAACAAGTCTGAGCACTTACCGACGAAACCGGTGCTGGAACTGTGATTTCATTTTTCTCCTCCCGTTCGGTTTCCCTTGGTGCTTCACCTCTGTCTGCAACAATTTTTGCTTTCTTTGCCTTTTTATCGACGGGACCTCGTCCTCCACGTTTTCTCTTGAAAGCCGACATGTTTGGTTTCTGCACTGACACAAATCTCGCGTTGCTAGAGGCTACGTGTAGCACCGCACGTGTGGACTGAGGAGGAGGGAGGGCCCCCTGGTGGCGC
>NW_019448130.1:0-1292 GCF_002814215.2 Seriola lalandi dorsalis | reverse complement strand
TTAATGATATGACGCTTTGCTTTTATGTTGCCTTTTACTCATAAATTGTGTTACAGAAAATAAAGTTCATTATTTGAAAAGTTTGTAACTTTTTAACTCTGTATTGTAGGTCGATGGGAATGTCCGTGGCACCAGTGCGACATATGCGGTAAAGATGCGGCGTCCTTCTGTGAGATGTGTCCCAGTTCTTACTGCTGCCAGCACCGTGACGGACTGCTCTTCATCTCCAAGCTGGACGGTAAGCTGTCCTGCAGTGAACACGACCCCTGTGGCCCTGAACCGCTGGAACCGGGGGAGATCCGAGAGTACACCCCTGAACCCAGAGCCCTGACCTCTGGGCTGGGCATGGCCGTCATCCCCGCCGCCGCCGCTTCTAACGCAACCACCAATCTGAACCCGACTGCCAGGAAGGCCAAGGACAGCAGTGCCGGCGCTGACGTGTGTGCTTCTGAGTCATTTCCTGCTTTTTCCATCCCGGTGCCCATCACCATTCCTGTCGCTGCTCCTGCCGCCTCGCCTCCCCCCAGCAGCTCCGATGCTCCCAGCAGCCCGCAGGCGTTCGACCTCCCGCACTACTCGCCCATCTCTTCATATGAGGAGGAGAGGGACGTCTTAGAAGAGGAAGAGGAGGAGGAGGAGGAGGAGGAGGATGAGGAGGAGGAGGAAATTCTGACAGAAGTGGAGGAGGAGTTAGTGGAAGAGAGTGAGAAAGAAGAGAAATCAGATCCTCATGAAGAGGATGGAGAGGCGGTGATGGAGGAGGCCAGGCTGGAATACTTGGAGATCAAAGAGGATGAAGAGGAGGAGGAGGAGGACGACGATGCCGATGACGACGACGACGACGACGACGAAGACGATGAAGACGATGACGACGACGACGATGACGAGGAGGAGGAGGAAGAAGAGGAGGAAGAGGAGTAACATACAGATGATTATTATTTATACTGGCACAGTACATGGAGGAAGAACAAGCAGTCAGACAACAAGACATCACAGTCGCTGCAGTGGGGAAACACTTGGCGATCAACCAATCGCATTACACAAGTAGACCAGTCTGTCACTGTTTTTATCCAGTGTGCAGGTGCACGTACGGAGGAATTTTTAGGACAACACTAAAATCAGTTCATAAATAAATTGTGATGTCATTAAATAAACAGAATAAATACTGTGTAGACTCACAGCAGTTGCACAAATTATTTAAAGATTTATTGATTTAGTTTTGTCCTATTAATGGCTCCATGTTCCCTGACCTTGGTACACACTTGCTGTCGAGGCAGTTCATGTCACAGTGA
>NW_019448129.1:0-1100 GCF_002814215.2 Seriola lalandi dorsalis | reverse complement strand
GACTCTGGATAAACAGAGGTGTGACCTGAACTAGTTTCAGTCACTGAGTGGCGGAGGGATACGACCACGAGGTGGTGATTCTAGTTTTTCAAGGTTTAAGTAACAGTCACTGTGAGAAAAGATCTTGATACTGTTTTATGCTGTAACAACAATCATGATGTTTTTTAACCAGAGAAATCAAAGTCAGATTTTCTGATGACGATGGACGTCGACCAACATTCATTTGAATAAAGCAGCAGGAGGTTTACATTCAGCTTCAGGTGTCGTACATGAAGCCATGACGTGAGCATGACAATAATTCATTTCAGGGCCCTACCCTCATTTTGATCCTCTGCCGGTTACAATAAATAATAGCTGAAAGAAGGTGAAGCGGGACGGACCAGTCCGTCCGGTTTCTTCTCTCAGGTGTTCTGTTGTCTGCAGGTATTTCTGCACTGACTGAGAATTGACCGTATCTCAGTGCAGAGATCAGCTGTGACAGGACGAGCGACTCAGAGCTTCTCATCACACAAACGCACAGGTGAGACAACAGTATATGGTCCATTTACATATTTGCTTTTATCATTTCTTGACCTGTCGGGATTTTGTCAACCTTTTTTCTCATGTCATGATTTCATGATTTTCTTTAAAGTTATAATCTGTAACTTTTCTGAATTAAAATATCGAACAATAATTAGATCTATGTTCTAAATTTTGTTGAGTTGCGTTTTTATAATAATAATAATAATAATCACAAATGTTTCCAGCAGTTTTCCAACCAGAGAAATCTGTGATTTTAATCACTGTAACGGTCTCATTCAGTCACCTGTCATTCAGTTAGCTGGAGCACGTCTTTTATAATTTCCATCTTGACTCTCCACACTTTGCTAGATAGATAGATAGATAGATAGATAGATAGATAGATAGATAGATAGATAGATAAGGAGAAATTCAAGAACATTAGAAATCTTGTTTTATTAAGGGTAATTAATCAGCTCTTAAACCACATCTCACATAACAAACTCTATAAAAGGTTTTCTTGCTAATATTAAAATATACAGTTAATATTTAGCAGGTTTATTGTTTCATTGTAGGAGGGACTTTGTGTGTGTGTGTGTGTT
>NW_019448128.1:0-1127 GCF_002814215.2 Seriola lalandi dorsalis | reverse complement strand
ATCTGCAACATTGCATGTATAAGCAGGTGTACAGCTGTTCCTAATAAAGTGCTTGGTGAATATATATATATATCTGACATTTCAGATCAAAGTCTCACCTCTGCTTTCCAGTTTCTGTTCCTTTGTTCAGATTGCTCAACAAGCCAGATGATGCTCTCTGGTTTTCCATTATTCCAGGCCAACAGAAATTTAGGCACATAACAGTTTCAACACAGAGACTGCAACATGTTTCTCCTTTTATGTATGTATAAAATATATATATATATATATATATATGTGTGTGTGTGTGTGTGTTAAGGTGAAGCAGGGAATGCAGCAAGGATGATGCTGATCCTAAACATGGTGCAGGGCAGCTTCATGGCCACCATTGCAGAGGGGCTCACTCTGGCCCAGGCCACTGGCCAATCACAGCAGACCTTCCTGGACATCCTGTGCCAGGGCCAGATGGCAAGCACCTTTGTGGACCAGAAATGCCAAAGTAAGTCAACACAAAGGAAGTTTAAAGTCATCCGTTTATTGATTTACCTGCACCTTGCTTATTAGTTGTTTTTTTTCATTGTATTTATTTGTACATTTTCTCCTTTCAATCTTAAATGGTGACATGTTCAGCTTTTGGCCATAGAAAAATTGGTTATATTAACATTGTCAGACAGACAGTTTCAAACAAAATCTGTCCATCCATCCATTTTCAACCACGTAATCTGGGATCCAGTCATGGTCGCGGTAGCAGTGCACAGCTCTGGCTCTGGAAATCAAACTTCTGGAGAGGGGCTGGACTCTCTCCTTTTCTGGAGTTGCCCAGGGTGAGAGGGGCAGGGTGAATGTGGAGAGACTGACAATGCAAGTAGGGGGAAGACTCTGACTGTTGTCTGTGCTTGTGCAGTTTGGAGTATCAACTCTTCTTACAGTCTGCGGGTCAGGTCCTGTAAGGGGTATTACATAGAAACAGTTCTCCTGGGGGACTTGAACACCACATGGGTAACACCTGGAAGCGAGTAAGTGGGAGGAACAGCCTGCCTGATCTAAACCCAAGTGGTGTTTTGTTGTTGGACTTTTGTGCTATTCATGGATTGGCTGTAACAAACACCATGTTCGAGGATGAGGTGATTCATAAGTGTACTTGGTGG
>NW_019448127.1:0-1076 GCF_002814215.2 Seriola lalandi dorsalis | reverse complement strand
CTGCTAACATCTGCTTATACTCACCAACACCTGCTAACACCCTCCAGAAGACTGCTGTTGGCTGTCAGTCGTCAGGTGTGAGGTGGTTTTAAAGGTTCTTGTTGTCCACACTGACTCGTCACATCACATTAAAGAGTCTGTTAAGTGTTAAGTGTTTTTGTATCCACCCACTTTTTCTGGATCATGTCACGTTTAACATCAAGGCCTTCACTTACACTAACTGATGTAAACTGGTGAAACAGGGAGAACAAGGTGGCCATGGATTCAGAGGTTTTTCACAGTTTTTATCTCATATTTGTTCATATTTTATAAAGTTAACTTCCTCAAATTCACTGTGACCTGCTCCTGTTGTCAGTGTTGTCATGGAAACACAGACACTTGTCGCTGTTTCCCTGTGAAACTGAAGGAAACTTAAAAACAGCAGGTTTCTCTGTGGAGTTTTGCAGCTACAAGCAGCGTCTCTTTTCTGTTGCTGTCGTGGGTTTACAGACATTTGATGTGGATCGACGTCAGAGATGATGACGTCGGCTCATTGATATAAAGTGTTGAGTATTTTCTGTTAAAAGTTCATGTGTAATCAGCCGTAAATAAAAAGATGATGAATAAATTATTATTTCATTCATCTTCAGCAGGTAACAGCTGATTTGAAAATAAAACTTGTCAGTAACATAAATCATCACAAAAACTTCAAAGTTTTCAGAGTCAAAAAAATCTAAGAGGACATACTCACAAATATCGTTTGATTGTTATTTGTATATGATATTATCAGGAGAAATTATCTTTTGTTATCGACGTCACAACAAAGCAGTCACCAAGCCCCGCCCACCTGGACCCACCATCCAAACCTTGCAGGATTTGGTTTCTCTCAGTGTTTTTACCTGAAATCTGATATATTTTTATTGGATCACTCAGAAAACAGTCAGCCAATCAGAAGAGAGGCTCAGAGCCTCCTCTCTTCTGATTGGCTCACCGACCTGTTGTTACTAGAGCTCCAGAGAGAAGCCTGAGAGAGGAGATGTAAAACTACACTGAGATGGTTTTTATATCTTCTGATGGATCAACACTTCAAATAAAAC
>NW_019448126.1:0-1037 GCF_002814215.2 Seriola lalandi dorsalis | reverse complement strand
TCTCATAACTGTTGTTTCCAGCAGCTGTTTTGAACTAAAACACTGATAAACCCACTGCAGATTTAGCAGCTAATTAGATGGATATATTTCACAAACCACTAAAAAAAACTGTAAATATGGGTCTTGCATTCATGAGGTGGACACAAACATGATTCGAAATGGATGAAAATATAATATTATTGTGTCTACTGGATAAAGGAATAAGCAACTGCTTGATAATTATTTTTTCCATGCAGATTCTTTTTTTTATTAATGATTATTATAACTGATTAAGAACCTTAAACTTTGTTTGTAAGATACAGAGAATTAATTGAGAAAAAAAAAAAGCAAATTTTCCAATAAAATAAGACAATTAACAACACATTCTATACATTTGTTGTTGATATTGTCATAGTAACTAATAATAATTAAATCGTAATATGTATTTTTTCCAATTTTAAATATCCCTAATACGGTAGCTTTGACCTGAGGCTGTCAGCCAATCAGGAGCTTCCTACCAAAGCTGTATCCAATCAGATTCGACGGAGCGCTATTTGAAAGCTGCTCGTGTCTCCGTCGATTACCTGCAAACCTCGGTGTTCACGGATCTCGTCGGTACCTGTGTCTGTTGTTGCTTGAACTTAATCACTGAGTCGTTTCTCTCAGTCACAGTTTGGCGTCTCTTCTGCCGCGGTTCAACATGTCGTCTGTGGAAGTCCGTCCTGTGGTGAGTAAACTGAGTTTATGTCGTTGTTTTTACTGTTTAGTTGATAGTGAAGCTGTTCCTCTGTTCACCGCCTGCCTCCCCGCATCGCCTCGTTTGTCTCTGCTTTTATAACCGTAAGAGACGGTTTATCTGTATTTGTTAGGTTCGTAATAATTTTACGGTTTTATTTCCTCATCTTGTAGCAGCGGCCAGCCGCAGTGAACCCGATGAAGAGGGGTAAAGCCCCAGCAGCGGGTCAGAGGAGAGCTGTTCTCGGAGAGATGACCAACTTTCCCGGAGCAGCGGTCAACACGAAGGTAACAACATGGCGGAACAACAGTCTGCTTCACTA
>NW_019448125.1:0-1203 GCF_002814215.2 Seriola lalandi dorsalis | reverse complement strand
AAGTTCCTGTAACTCTGACGGAGGCCCACACAACTTCCTCAAAGACAGCCCATGCTGTTAATGTAGTTTTCTGTCTGACTGACGCTGCTGATTCAACGCTGCTGATTCCTTTATTTACTGTGGAGCCTGTTTCTTCGCTGCTTTGTTTGTCCTCCACGCCGGCGACAGTCAGGCAACAACACGGACACGATATCTCAGTGACGCCTTGAAGGAACGTCTTCACATTTGGCACAAACATTCGCCAGGACTCAAGGATGAACTGATTAGAATTTGGTGGTCAAAGGTCAAAGGTCAAGGTCACGGTGACCTGCCAAAACATGATTTTGGCCTTGGGAATGCGATATCTCCATAACACCTTAACAGAACGTCTTCAACTTTGGTACAAACGTTCACCTGGACTCAATGAAAAACAGACATGATTTTGGCCTTGTGAGCGCAATATTTCAAGAACTCCACCAAGGAACAGCTTCACATTTGGCCCAAATGTCACTGGGACTCAAGGATGAACCGATTAGCTTTTTGTGGCTAAAGGTCAAAGGTCAAGGTCGCGACACTTTTTAGCCATTACTCAAAACGTACTCAAAACACGCAGCAATTATGACGAAATGTCACACAACTGGTTCCTATGTTCTCTGACTCTGGATAAACAGGGATGTGACCTGGAACTAGTCTGCGTGGCGGAGGGATACGACCACGAGGAGGTGGTTCTAGTATCTTCAAGCTTCCAGTTAAAAAACGTGAGAGGAAACTGATTTCTGAGTACAGCTGGTGCAGCTGTGTCACCCGAGGAGTGGAAAAATAAAAGGATAAAAAGCACATCTCTCAATCTTCCATCAAATCTCCTTCAGAAGGTTTCAGCTCCGTCCTGACGTGTGACAACAGAGCTGCCTTCAGTCTGAGCACAGCCAGGGTCTGATGACTTGATAAGCGTCTGATAGTGAGAAAGCAGATGTGGCACTGGATTGAGACTGGATAAAAAAGCATTTAGGAGCCGAGTGTGAACGCCGACACTAACAGCAGCTTCTGCTGATCTGCACCACTCACACTGAAAGATCCAATAAGACAGAGAGAGTTCGTCCAGTCAGCTGGGACTGAAGGAAATCCTCCGTTATTGATCTGTCGCTTCTGTAGAGCCGTCCATCACACACACACACACACACACACACACACACACACACACACACACACACACACACACACACA
>NW_019448124.1:0-1321 GCF_002814215.2 Seriola lalandi dorsalis | reverse complement strand
ACATGGAGAACATCTCTCACCGTGAATATAAATCCACAGGAAACCCCTCCTTCATGCTCTGACGTCCGGAGGCTGCCGAGTGCCAGTTCAGCCTTCAATCAAACATCTGCACAAATTAACACAATAAAGTGATAAAATAATCTGCTTCACTCACCATCTGGTCCATGAAGGAGACAAAACACCAGAAAGCGTCCACCTCGTTCTCCATCACGTAGAGGATCGGTGAGAGCAGGTCGCTCATCCCCTGAACGTAACCTGACCACAGAGATGATCAGGAAGCAGCTCGTTAATAATCATTTAAATACATTAATTACCACTTTAATATTGTTCCCAGGCTGAGTGTGAAAGTGGAACATGCTAAGTGTGCTAACAGAGGAACGGGATGTCTCACCCAGGTCGAAGTCGTACATGCAGTAGGTCATCAGGATGTCGTGGAGGAGAACCAGGCCGGGGTTGTCGATCCCCTCGTAGAACCTGTTTGTTCTGTCTGTTCTGTTCACGTCCTTCTCTAAAAACAGACAGAACCGACAGGTCAAAGGTCACAGCAGCAGCTAAGAGGAGAACGACGGCGGCGCCAGTTTGTTCCTCTCGTGTTTTAACAGAGCAAAAACAATTCAAGTAAAAACTGAGGCTCCGATAAGATCTGCTGTTCTTTCTGTTCGTCAGTTTACACTCAACACTCTGGTGCTAAAGAAAAGGTTCCTGTTCTCACTGTTTTCATGAACAAAATATAAATGAGATAAAGTCTGACCGATCAAACTCCTGTAGTCTCTGAGTCTGGAGTTCCTCCTCTCCTGCTCCTCACTCACTGATTTCCACTGCAGCTTCATCCTGAAGTATTCATCACTGTCACACAGGAGGAGAAAACATCATCATCATCATCATCATCATCACCACACACTCTCAGAACATTACCACACCTCACTACCATGATAAACATAAGATATTCCTCTTTGGGGATCAATAAAGGTTCATCTTGTCTAATCTGTCACCTCCTTTAGGTCCATGATGAAAACTGACTTGTATCAGAGCTTTTCTTGGTTTTACTTTCCCACTTTCTCTTTCTCTTGAGGT
The DNA here is from genome assembly GCF_002814215.2 of Seriola lalandi dorsalis. NCBI lineage: Eukaryota > Metazoa > Chordata > Actinopteri > Carangiformes > Carangidae > Seriola > Seriola lalandi. Next base: position 247 of record NW_019448124.1, on the reverse strand, counting down.
TCCTCTTTACAAATGATTTTATTGTTTCATCTGTTTTCCTTCTTCTTTTCTCTCTCTCTTCTCTTCTGCTTGATTCTATTGCTGCTATTCGATCCTATTTCACTGCTGCCTTGGTAACAGATTTTGAAAAGTACTCGATAAAGATTATTTTATTATTTCCTGATGAATCTAAAGCTGCAAATAAATCATTTTGATTTTTGATTAATCTGCTGATCGTTTTCCCGATCGAACGGTTTATTCTGTGACA
>NW_019448123.1:0-1112 GCF_002814215.2 Seriola lalandi dorsalis | reverse complement strand
AGGAGAGTGTGTGTGTGTGTGTGTGTGTGTGTGTGTGTGTGTGTGTGTGTGTGTGTGTGTGTGTGTGTAAGTGAAAAAGAATTTTTGTGATGACTTTTCTTTCATGAACAAGTGAGAGATTGCCTGTCTTCATCTCTCACCTCACATCAGATGGATAGATAGATAGATAGATAGATAGATAGATAGATAGATAGATAGATAGATAGATAGATAGATAGATAGATGGATGGATGGATAGATAGATGCTCTTGAAGTATTTCATTACATCACCAGTGTAGGAGCTGCCTTTATATAATGATGACATCAAAAGTAAGACATCGTCACTTCTTATGTCAGGTGACATGGCAGTGTACCATAAACTGTCATGTTGTATATGTAGGGAGAAGAGATAAACCCAATCATATGGACAGCTGTGTTCAAGACTAAGAGTGTGTTGACTTGACTCATTTTGACATCATGCATTAAATGCATAGTCATAAACAACATTTTCAGCAGTGAGCCATACAGTTCCAGGGTGGTGTTCATTAACAAAGGGACAAAATAAACTACTGGAGTGGGAAACGCAAAGTTGAAGTCACAAAATAAGTATTATGTAAATAAGTAGTATCTACATGTATGGGACTGAAAAAATACAAACATCATACAAATTACACATGACAGTGACTGAGAAGTATGTCGCAACAGTGGTTGTAAAAGTTGGAGGAGTGAGTGTGCATGCATGTCTTTTGTATGTGTTGTATATACATGTCCCAGATAGCAAGAGTCCACAGTGTTAGTGAATGTTATTTTGCAGGTACATGGTCGTACCTGATGACAGTGCTAGAGGAAAGTAATTAGAAAGTAAGAAAGTAATTAGATTTCATCCCGGGGGAGGGGTTATGAAGGTGTGTACCAAATTTCAAGGGAATCCATCCAATAGTTGTTAAGTCTTACAACTTTGGTAGAGTAGAAGTCAAGGGATTACCAAAATCCTCAAGATTCATCTTCTGCAAACCAATCAATAGTTTCAAGGATGCTTCAGTTGACGCCAAAGTAGTGGACCGACTAGCTGACTAGCATTGACCCTAGAGCATGCCACTGGTCTGGGTAGAAGTTAAGTTTTTAGGCTTTAT
>NW_019448122.1:0-1003 GCF_002814215.2 Seriola lalandi dorsalis | reverse complement strand
GACGAGTCTGAATTGGCAGCAGCAGAGTAGATACAGCTACAGGAAGCAAGTAAAAAAAGAGGTTGGACTATCAAGATGATCAACTCAGGGACTTTTCACATCAAGCAAGGACTACACCACAACAGTATGCGATAAAAGTTTGTGTGCATGTGTAGTCTACCTTCTTCCCAGGTCTTCACAGTGGAGGTATTTGTGTGAGATGTAGTGAGTGTTGGTTGATGGTGAAGCTTTGCTAGCGCAGGTCTGTTGTACCTGGGGTTCTGTGCATCTGTGGCGGGCTGTCCCGGCTCCCTGGAGCGCTCTGCGATGAGAGGCATAGACAGCTGGCGAAGGCAGGGCGTCGGGTGAAGATGAGGCTGCCTCAGAGCGCCCGGTGACGCATGCGGACCTCCCGGTGGATGGGTGGAGATGTGTGGCTCTACTTTGGCAAACAGAGACTCGTGCTCTCTGATCAGCTCCAACATCAAGACATGGACCAATGCTGCGCCTGGGACACAGATAGAGATATTAAATTTCCTTCAAAGAACCGTTTACACCCAATATCTTTTCACCATGAAGCGCTAGCCAGCTAAAAATGTTTGCAGCTCACTTGCTTGGATCCAGAGTGGTTAAAATGGACTGAAATGGTGACCCAGTTTCATTGTGAAAAAAAAAAAAATTATATAAACTATAATATAATATAATACTAAACATACTGTAGAACATATGCTAAGTGTGATCCAATTTATGTTTTTGCCATGTGATATTACAGATGCTACATCAATGTTTTTTTTTAACAGGACATAATTTTTTTTAACATTATTTCATTATTTGTATGGAGCTGTGGGTCAGCTTGTTCTGTCTACCTCCCATGATGCTTTGTGGGTCTTCAGCTTTGGCTCGAAGGATGTTTGGCCCAAACACAGTGGCCAAGTTTTGGTCGCTCATCTTGTTGCTGCCAGAGTAACTCTGGACCTCGTTCAGAAACCTGTACACACACACACACACACACACACACACACAC
>NW_019448121.1:0-952 GCF_002814215.2 Seriola lalandi dorsalis | reverse complement strand
ACACACACACACACACACACACACACACACACACACACACACACACACACACACACACACACACAGACAGATTATAACCCTGTAAATATGCCTGCATATGTCTCATCCACCTCTGTTATTTAAATCTGTGCTTTCAAGACAATGCTTAATTACATAATGATTTATACATGTATTTTAAAGTTGCATTCTCTCTTCCACATTCCTCCACTCTACTATCCTTCCCTACCCTTTTTCTCTTCTCTTGTATTCTCTTGTATTCTCTTCTCTTCTCTTCTCTTCTCTTCTCTTCTCTTCTCTTCTCTTCTCTTCTCTTCTCTTACCTCAGGTTGATTTCAAGCATCTTCTCCTCATCAGCCCGTTCTAGGGCTCCTCCCAAAAGTCAGCCTTTGCCTTTACCAATGTAGCGTGCTGACCGTCCGCATTCAACTACATAAACAACAATGCATCATTCAAGAGTCCATCCAGGATCCAGGACAACAAGGATGAACCTGTATAGGAAACTGTCACGTAGGGTGAAGTTGCCCATTATATAAAAGCTGACTAAAGTGTGGGTATTGCAAAAAATGTGCAGGATTTTCCTGGACTTATTCAATGGTTTCATCTAGCTGCACTACCCAGAATGCATCAGCAGACTCACTCTACTGTCCACGGGGACATGGAAAACAGCCCCTACTCTGTTCCTTCACTTCAGCAGCTTCACTGCTGTTCACTTCTCAGCGGACTGTGGGAGCGACACTGCACCAGGAACTTTGGGTTCACTCACTACCGATGCTGCTTCAGGTGGACTGACTCCTCCGCCTCTTTGGAGAGGGGTTACATTGTTTTTAACTTTTGACATTTCAAGCAACAAGTAATGACAGGAAGTGCAGCTGCCAAACAGGAGAACATAGGTTTGTTTTTGTGGGAAGAAGATGATTTTTTTTTTTTTTTTTTTTTTTTTTTTTTTTTTTTT
>NW_019448120.1:0-1369 GCF_002814215.2 Seriola lalandi dorsalis | reverse complement strand
CTCCATTCTGCCTTCTGGTCTTACATGAATTATAAATGCATAAAACAAAATCACAACCTCATATCATAAAATCCATGACTAATTCTAGTTAACCAAATAACAAAATTATGTTGTTGTTCTCCCCATTTTCATCACAGAGTAGTTTAAATTATCTCTAGCATATCAGGACCTGATTATAAAAACACACTCATGTGCAAAATAGACCTATTATCTCTTCCTAAATGGTGAACAGGGTACATGCTATCAGCCAAAAAAAAAAAGAAGCTGATAATTTGTGTACCACCACCCCTGCTCTGATGCCTCCATCTCTACACTCCCCTGTTTTTCATAACCGAAGGAGGTAAAAAGAGCCACAATGGCATAACTTATTCATAACAGTGAGCTTATCTTCTCTCTGGAATCTCTGCAGACCCAGGCCATGGAATTAGTTCCTCATTTCCCAACAAATATTAGCTCCCCTTTTCTGCCTATTGTCCTCGATAACAGTGTTTATCTGTAGCTATCCCCCAAAATGGCTAATTAACGCACTTTCCCTCCCTTCTTTATGGTTTTATGAGCAAAACCTGTCACGCTACTGCCTTCAAAATAGCTTGACTGTTTACTCTTCCACAGACATATTGTCTTGGCATGGAAAATATGCTGAACCGTCAGCAAATATATTCAGTATTCAACACACCTTCATTTTTAGAAGAGGACAGCGTGCCCTCTGTAACTTTGCGAGGAGAAAAACAAACATAAGAGCGTGGTGTAAACTCTAGGTGAACTGATGAAAAGTGCACAGGGACCGCCAGCTAAGCAACTTCACGACAAAGCTCAACTTTGACTTCCCCTTGCTCGCTGCTTCCTGTGGTACGATCAAATGCGAGCGTGCGAGCGTGTGAGGTGCCATCAGCGCATATTAATGCAAGATGAGGTGGGTCAGTTCCCTAGGTTGATCATGCGAGTAAGAATAAGGTAATTTATGACATATGATGGTAAAGATGATTAATTAATGTGCATATCATCAAACCGACGATGCTTGGCTAATTTCCCAGTGTGCCTCCATGTTCACAGAGACTGCTTTATTAGAGAGATAGCATAGTCTTCGAATCACGAGGTCCTCCGATGAGAGGATGTGTGATCTTTGTATATGCCCTGCATGAGAATAGCCATTTAAATGCTGATGTGACACATCAGTCACAAATTGGATAAACTTTAAATGTCGGTGGAAAGTTCAGAGCAAAGATTTTCAGCTGTGATCATTCAACAGGTGTCTAATGATAAGAGAAATAAGTTTTTAGCGTGCTTAACATGAGCAGGGGTCTTTTAGAAGTGTAAATCTAATAGTACATTTTTCCATAATGCGTCATAATACATTGAAGTTGGAGCC
>NW_019448119.1:0-1348 GCF_002814215.2 Seriola lalandi dorsalis | reverse complement strand
TTTTTTTTTTTTTTACTTTAAGCCCTGTGTTTGTGCATCATCACTGACAACATCATAGTGAGACACAGATATTTGCAAGAAGTAAAGATTTTAATTTCACACCTTCAGATATAGAGGGCGCCCTCTACTGGACATGATGGAGACTAACCAGAGAAGGACTGAGACTCATATAGTCCAGACCAGACCAGGGGTATTCAGTAGACCAGACCAGGGGTCAATAACAATTCAAAGAGGACCAGATTTATTTCACATGCGAACAGTCTGAACAAACAGCTTCAAACCCCCTCTTTCTGTCATGTTACTGTGTCAGTAAATTCAGATGTTTGAGGTTGTCTGTTCATGGTGGTGTTGTGTAACGCAGACTGGTTTCTCCTCAGAGTTCATTACGCTGGTCTGAATGTGACACGGCCAGAGGGAGAGATTGGCAAGTACAAGTCAATTCCTCACCACCACAGAGGAGAGGTGCAGTTCCTCGGGAGGTAAGAACCTGAATGACCTCTCTGTTCTAAAAAAGAACCATGAAGAACCAAGGAGAAGTTCTTTTCTTTTACCTGAACTACATCACTGAGTTTAATCAAACATCCTTTTGTCCATGAGAACTCATCTTAATTAACATGTGCATGGAACTTAACTTAGATCATGACAGTTAAAAGCACAGATAGTGACGAGAACTGATAAGATTTTATTGATACCACAATTCCCTTAATGATTCCTGACCAGTTATCTTTTTAAAACAGTAAACACAAGGTGTTTGTCAGTCACACCTGACACCAGTGCTCCCAGTACAGTCCTCTCCACTTTAAACCAGTACAGTCCTTTCCCCTTTAATACTTTCAGTGTGTAGACTGCAGCTTCATTTGACACAGACCTTTGTAAACTTATAACTACAGGCTGAGACAGTAGGAGAGGAGATGACAGATAGTGACCTTTGTCTGTGTTCTTCACTCGGCTTCACTCAGCAAAATTGTTTATGCAAACTTCAGTATTTGTTTATTTATCGCACGTCATATTGTCATCACAATATTGAACAGTGTCATTTCAAATTTTCCTCATATTGTGGAGGAGCTGAGCTGAGCTCTGGTTTTACATTGCAAACATGAGTCTATTGACTGTGGATTTATTATTATCACCTATACAATTATCACCTGACCAGGTTCAATCAAACAGGCTCCTCCACATTTAGTTCATTTATGAACGTAGTTCATAAAGCTCTGTTTTTACTGTGACTGAACACATGACAGTTCTTATTCACTGAGAGGTGTGTGTCCTGTTGATCAACATTTTAAATTCACTATTCAATCAATAGTCTATGTCAGTCCTTCCTGCATCAGTCCAAAGACCAGATCAC
>NW_019448118.1:0-1126 GCF_002814215.2 Seriola lalandi dorsalis | reverse complement strand
AGTCGGAGTGTAAAGTGAGGCAACAACAGAGGCTGTGGAGAACAGATATGAATAGGAAAGAAGCACGAGACAAGAGGAAGCAGATTAGAATTACATTCTGTTATCTAACTCTTTAGCTTCAATGACCTTGCACAGTTCAAATCTCAAAGTACCGGTGACTGTGAACGATACACAGATAGTATTGCACATAACACACAAACAAACAGGTAACAGCTGCTCAAAGTGCAGACATTTTAACATGGTTAATGAAGTCTCTAAAGTGGAAACAAAGTGATGCGCTGTGGACACCAAGCGGCAACCTCCGAGGATGAAAAGTGATGCATCAACGCTGAAGTACCAAAAACTGCAGTTCCTCTAATGACCACTAGAGTCTGGCTCCAACAGTGAGTCAATCCCCATAGACTCCCATTATAAAATGTCCAACTTTACAGCAGAAATAAACATGTTTACAGCCAGATACAAAAACTGTTTTGGGTCTCTAAAGCTAATTTTCTCCTCTCTCACATCTTTACATTTACATTACATCAAGACTGAAAGTTATGTATAATTGAGGGCATGGCCTCTTTGAGTGACAGGTGTGTGAGTGTATCCTTGCCACAAACACAAAGTCTCAGCTCCACACACGCCCCACCTCTATGCCCATTTTTGGATTAGCTAGGAGTTTGGGTGGAGTCAGAAACTGCTAAGATGGCGACGGTGGAGCAGCTCACTCTGAGCTTGAAAACCGCTCTTCAGAAACCTGTGGGTGACGTCACAGAGGCTATGTCCATCTTTATTTACACTCTAACGTGTAACGTGTTCACCATATATGCGAGAGGTCCACATGGACCCGTGGAAAAACCGACCTAAACATGACATGCATAAATTTATTTTCAAAAAAGAGAGACCCAAACGGAGAGAGCCCATGGACACCGACAGCAGCATGATGCCCTATGAATTAATTCAATCCTTTAACAAGCAGCCATGACGGAAAAGATCAGCAATATAATAACAACTAGAATGTCAGTCAGTAAAGCGCATTCCTCTGCGAGAGCCAAACAACGCTACACATCGATATTATTAAGTCATAGATCTCAGCACGGTTAATACGTCTGATTTTTACATTAAGAAAATTTCCTGAAAAATT
>NW_019448117.1:0-1334 GCF_002814215.2 Seriola lalandi dorsalis | reverse complement strand
TCTCTCTCTCTCTCTCTCTCTCTCTCTCTCTGTATGAATTGTGTCCTTGTCTCTGTGCTTGGCTTTGCTTTTTGTGTTTGTGTAGTCTGTCATCTCACCAGGTCTTCATGGTGGAAAGGAGGTCATGTGGCTCAGGTTCAGTCTGTTTGACGGCATCTGGAAGTTGGTCGACGTCCTCCCGGATCACTTTCTTAATTAACGTTCACGATCTATCTTTAATCTGTCTTTCCAGGATATAGTTAGTTAGTTATAGAGTTTCTCAACCTTTACAGTGATCTGACGACACAACAGCTGATACTGATAATGAATTAAGTTCCACTCTCTCCCTGCTAAGTGCTTTCCTATCTAAAATCTTGACAGAACATTGTGCTATTGTGATAGCTGACCATCAATACCATTCAGTTGTATTGTTCTGAATATTTCAGTAATCATCTGCCAAATAGTCAGTGTTATGTAGCTCACAGTTAAACCATGGTGGAGACTGGTCTGACAACATATGTTTCTGTGACTTCTACTAACTGAAATCTGACCTCCTCACAGGAACTGGACTTGATCTGGTGCATTCATTGAACGCACAGGCTGTGACCTCTACGGGTTAATTAGTGAGCTTAAGAGGTGCTGGTAGGGCTTTTCTTGTTTAAACTTTGGACAGAGCGAGGCCAGTTGTTTCCCCCACCTCCATACTGTATGCTAAGCTAGGCTAACCACAACCGACATGCTAATACACACACATGGGATTGAAATGTTGTTATTTTTAGACCTGTAAGGCTTTAAAAGAACAGTGCAATCTCTGTTATTTTCTTGTAGTTATTGCCTTGTATTTTGAATGTAATGTTTGGGTAAAGTGACTTTAGGTCAAACTACGGTATGAGGACAAGCTGAGGGGAACTATTCTCTCCAGCTGCCAGACTCTGGGCGGGGGACCTTTCACTACACTGGAACTTCAGCTCTGTTTTGTTTGGGTCTGATTCATTAAAGAAAGCCGACCAACACAAATGGCTTGAATTATCCATCAGGATTTGACTTCAGTGAGTTTAACAAATGTGACAATCCTGATAAACAAACTGCAGGATTTATGAATTAGTTTCATGCCAAGTAAAACTCAAGTGATGATGATATAAAACCTGACAAGACACTACTGTCTGTTTTTCAAAGCGCACCGCAGTTTGATTCAAATATGTTCCTGAACCTAAAGCAATAGTTAGTTCCTACAGAAATGATCCTTTAAGGAAACATCACACTTCCAGGATCATCATGTCTTTAAAAGAAAAATCAGTCAACCACGAAAAAGAGAAAAACTCTATCATTGTGTTTCAGAATAGTTTAAGGTGGAG
>NW_019448116.1:0-1485 GCF_002814215.2 Seriola lalandi dorsalis | reverse complement strand
ATTTATTACCTGGTTGTTAAAACGTGGAGCCAAACCAGAACCAACAGAGAGAAGAGTATCTGTGATGCTGAGACACAGACAGGTCTCCCGTCTGAAAAATGACATTTTAGTGTCAGAATATTTGGTAGATATGTGGTTTGTGAATAACCGGTCCAGTGTTTACTTTGGTGACTATCAGTCAAATTCTGTGATCAGGTTCATTTCTCCTAGTGGAGTGAACAGACTCAGGACCTGCTGCTGGTCTCCTAAAGGCGCGGGGCAGTGGTGAAACCTAGATACAGGAAATGATCCCCTCTCTGCACTGTCTCTGGCCTGGGGCAGTGATTTTTGGTCCCACCCACCGTAAATCAAAATGTGATTGGTTAATTTACCTGCCACTTTCCAAACAAACACACAGCTGCGAGGTCTTCAGCTAACCTTTTCTCTGGCAAGGCAACAAAAAAGAATAACTCTACTGTGATGCTTTTAGTAACTCTTTCATTTCTGAAGCAATCTTGATAGAAGTTGAAGGAGTTAGATAAATGAGGCTAAAATTAGAATTGCAAAATAATAATTCTGAAATTAGAATTAGAGGGGAAAATGTACATGAAAGATATCAATTATAACATTTAAAATGCTGATATGTTTGGCCGTCTCTCTCTCTCTCTCTCTCCACCTCCCCCCGCACTCCACCTTAAACTATTCTGAAACACAATGATAGAGTTTTTCTCTTTTTCGTGGTTGACTGATTTTTCTTTTAAAGACATGATGATCCTGGAAGTGTGATGTTTCCTTAAAGGATCATTTCTGTAGGAACTAACTATTGCTTTAGGTTCAGGAACATATTTGAATCAAACTGCGGTGCGCTTTGAAAAACAGACAGTAGTGTCTTGTCAGGTTTTATATCATCATCACTTGAGTTTTACTTGGCATGAAACTAATTCATAAATCCTGCAGTTTGTTTATCAGGATTGTCACATTTGTTAAACTCACTGAAGTCAAATCCTGATGGATAATTCAAGCCATTTGTGTTGGTCGGCTTTCTTTAATGAATCAGACCCAAACAAAACAGAGCTGAAGTTCCAGTGTAGTGAAAGGTCCCCCGCCCAGAGTCTGGCAGCTGGAGAGAATAGTTCCCCTCAGCTTGTCCTCATACCGTAGTTTGACCTAAAGTCACTTTACCCAAACATTACATTCAAAATACAAGGCAATAACTACAAGAAAATAACAGAGATTGCACTGTTCTTTTAAAGCCTTACAGGTCTAAAAATAACAACATTTCAATCCCATGTGTGTGTATTAGCATGTCGGTTGTGGTTAGCCTAGCTTAGCATACAGTATGGAGGTGGGGGAAACAACTGGCCTCGCTCTGTCCAAAGTTTAAACAAGAAAAGCCCTACCAGCACCTCTTAAGCTCACTAATTAACCCGTAGAGGTCACAGCCTGTGCGTTCAATGAATGCACCAGATCAAGTCCAGTTCCTGTGAGGAGGTCAGATTTCAGTTA
>NW_019448115.1:0-1049 GCF_002814215.2 Seriola lalandi dorsalis | reverse complement strand
TTTACCTCCCTGAAAGATTTCTGTTTGTTTTTCAATTGCGTTGTACAGGTTATAAGTCACATTAAAGGTGGAAAATGTTGTGAAATTATTTATCTTGATGTAATTTTTTTACATGACAAAAACCTGGCATTTGAACAGGGGTGTGTAGACTTTTTATATCCACTGTATCTATCTATCTATCTATCTATCTATCTATCTATCTATCTATCTATCTATCTATCTATCACTGATGTGAATCAGTGTTTTCCATGTTGTCTGCGGCACTCTCTGCTGGACAAACTATGCACTGACAACAATATTTCACAAAGCCCTCAAATATACTTTCTCGTACTACAAATAAAACTTTCAGATCAGCAGATATAGACGTTTTTACTGACCTGAGATCAGGTAATATTAACAATATATCACGTGGCTCTATGAGAGAGGATACTGTCATTGTCTGATAAAGAGTGTGTGGCTCAGAATAACCCTTACACCCTGAGAGCAGTGTACAGTGTGTGAAGCTCACATGTACTGGTCAACTCTAGTCATGCATTTTATTCTGAACTCATGGGCCTGCTTGTCTGTCTGCCTGTCTGTTCATGCAATAAATCAATAACAGTAATAATAGATAGAGAATAACCCGGTTGTTTTACTATGTCTTAATTTGAAATGTGTCTGAAGTCAGTGTGACAAAGGAAGCAGGTCTCGGTTGTGGTACAGAATATGAACATACTGCACCAGGCTGTTTACAGGACCTCTGCCCAGCATTGTTCTGGTTCTGGTCGTCACAGAATTTCTCAGTAAATTCTATTAGATCCTCCAGTATATCCTCTATATGAGACTGTATTGTTCCATTTCACTGCTCTGCATTGGTCATCAGTTTTCTCTGTAACAGCCACAGATCAGAGGAACAGACTGTGACGGTGTGAGGAGCTGCAGCTCTGTAAAAACTACTACTACTACAGAGGCTGTTCAAAACTGCTCAGCTCTGCACTGACATCCAATGTACTGTGCTGTTGTGTATAGTTTTGTTCTGCACCTTTGTGTATAGTTTTTCACTATGTCTT
>NW_019448114.1:0-1032 GCF_002814215.2 Seriola lalandi dorsalis | reverse complement strand
AAGATGTTGCTTTTACATCTGTTTGTTTTGCAAATGAAATTCAACATGTTAGTTAGTGATTTTTAAGGGTGTTGATATATATTTTTTCCGGATAGGATAGAGTCAGGCTAGCTGTTTCCACCTGCTTTCAGTCTTTGTGCTAAGCTAGGCTAACCACTCCAGCTCTATACTAACACACAGCCAGAGTCTGTCTTATTAAAATGTCCAAGTGCAACACATCTAATTTCAGGCCTTGTTTCCTTTCACATACACATAATAACTTTTGGATAACAAAGTGTATTTTTCCGGGTACAGAATATGTATTTGCATTTGTAGCAGTCATTGTCTGTCATTCTGTCTGTTCTGTGTTAGATCTTCATATAATGCAGATATGCTCCAAAACCCAACAACACCAAGGTCCCCGCTGTCCAAATTATATCTGACAGTAATACACCTTGATTCTTATTCTTATTATTCTCACAGTGGAATAATGATTTTGTGTTTTAATTTCCTGTTCATGCAGAGTGATGGCTCATGCCAGGCACTGAGACCTGCTCCATTAGCTGGTCAAAAGCAGACAGAAATGAAACAAAAGCCCTCAGTCTAGTAGATTGGTGCCTGGTTGGCCAGGCACTTACTGTAGGAACTGTGTTGAGTTTTATGCAACGCTTACAATCCACCGGCGGACTAACAGCTCCCATTAAATCCACCCGCAGTCCTCCATTCAGGTGCTAATTGATTCTGAGGTCTGGGTTTGTCAAGGCAATTATTAGTATGTGCTTAAAATGGCTAGTGATGGCCTTTGAGGGAAACTGAAACAGCAGGGGGGTATTTCACTTTTAAAGGCACGGCATGGTTAATAATAGGTAGAAAAAATTATCACTGTATCACATTGGCAAAAGATGACATCAATATGGGGATTTTCAATTTCACCATTCATTAGAGTCCCAGATTTAAAAGAAGGGGGTATTGGGGAGTTAATTTGAAAGGCATTAGGGTCTGTGTACGTGCTGGTAATTAACACTACGCGCGCACACACACACACACACACAC
>NW_019448113.1:0-964 GCF_002814215.2 Seriola lalandi dorsalis | reverse complement strand
TCTGTTTAATGCTGCTTTCATCCCATAGGAAAAAAATGTTCAAATCAAAGCTTCAAGATGTGAAGTGCAGTTTAATTTTTGTAATCATTTCTGTATCACAGTGTAACTGACACTGACATGTCCTGAATCATTGTTATTTTGCCGCTATCTGCCACTAAGTGTCACCAAGTTGTTTTTATGTCTCTGCAGCAGTGACAGTCAGATGATGATTTTATATTGTGGACAATCATACTTTGGCATATAATCTACTTTTCAGATAAATCGTACACACCGCGTCATTAAAGGGTGCTATATTTAGGTATTTAATTTCAATTGCTGCTAAATAGCCCACTGTCTGTTGAAAGCTAGCAGCTAGCCCGCTAACTGCAGCTGACAATGTCAGTTCTTGTTCTGCTCTGCAGCCTCGGCGAGTTTGAAGTAGCGGCACGTAGCAGCTTTCCACCTGAGCAGAACAAGAACTTCCACACAACCGTCTTGTGCTGCAGCCGGTGACGGTGGAGTTACAGTCTGTCCGTGAGATGAGATACATGCCTGTAAGTTAGCTGGGGTTAGCTGTGGCTAGCTGGTTAGTAGCGACTGGACTTTCAAATCAAAGCACTTACATATAGCACCTCATAAATAACAGCTCTATCCAAACGAGTACTCATTGTGGGCCGGAACAGGGTCGAGCAGACAAACATCCGAAAACAGCGCCAATGTGGGGGAAAGCAGATCGTGAGAAAGATTGTGGATTTGGATTCAAGGTCCAAAAGGAATGTTATCAGATATCAAAACACTGCAGACAGCAGAGCTACCAGTGAATGACGGAAGAGCCGCAGAGATAATACTTTTTCTACTGGGACGATGGCACACACTGACCGGCCGGTCATCTCAGGAGCTGGGCAGTGAGCTGCTGAGATGACCGCCGGTCTCACCCGGCAGGACGGTCCCCACAGCTCCCAAATCCCTGAGCAAATTTCCAAAC
>NW_019448112.1:0-1062 GCF_002814215.2 Seriola lalandi dorsalis | reverse complement strand
GAGGAAGGTAATTGGCTTTTGTCAAGGAAGTAAAGACGCCGCACCCGAGATCGTTGAGTGGGCTTTCTCGGGACTCGAGTAGACATACATGGTAAATGAGTGTCGCAGTCAAGGATGAGGCTGATTGCAGAGCTTAACAGGCAGTCCCTGTGTAGGGCCCTCAAGCTCCTCAGCATCTCAGGCCTACACAGGACGAGCGGAGGCGACCCATGGAGCGCACACCCTTCTTCACCCCTGATCAATCCCTGGCTCTGTTGCCTTCAGTGAGGGTGTCTGATCTTGATCGACTCAAACCAGCCAATGACCCTAGTTTGCATCATTGATTATGTGTCCCAGTGCATCAACATCTACTCATTTTTACATTTTCTTATTGAGGGTTGAAAGAACTTAAGTGGAACCACTGAAACCCGTGACAAGTGGTGGAAATACACCCTTGTATCTTAAGGGGTCAAACCGCTCAAGGACCTCACGCTGTTGTTAATAGTAGTTATTGTAACTGTTCTGTAAATGATCCCAGCAACTTCAGATTATTAGAAAGAAATGGAGAGTCTCTCTGAGCAACCCCCCGACTCCACTCACCTTCCAGCATCCCGGGCAAACAGAGAGAGAAAGATAAACTGGCAGATACACAGCACACAGACACACATCTACACTCCTCTTGCATGTTGTATTGGTGTCTAGCAGACAATGAGGACGACAGGCAGACGTACACACACCTCCTGTGTGCGAGTAGCCCCTCGGCGTCCTCCCTCTCCAGTCTCCTGTTCCCCTTCATGACACCCTGCCTTGAGTTGCCAGACAAGCTCCCATTCTATCAATCTGCTGTAATGCCTTGAAGACAAACCCTGTCTGCTCAGTGTCTCACCGGCTTCAGTCTCCCTATCACTTCTCCTCTCTCGCCTCTTTCTTTTTTCCTCGCACTGCCAACTCTGTGTCAACATAAAGCTTTTCCTCCTCCCTCTCTCCTTTCTTCTTGTGCTTTATCTGTCTGCCTTTCTTTGTGACTCATCTCCTCTTTTTCCTCTTTTCTCCTGGAGAAAAATACTTTGGCTGGCGTATGTT
>NW_019448111.1:0-1016 GCF_002814215.2 Seriola lalandi dorsalis | reverse complement strand
CACTGCAATGCATTTTAGACAGTTGATTGAATATAATGTCAACATTCAAGAAACAAAAATACAACCACAGGATTTCATGAAATATGGCTTTGGGGCGTAGTGTTTGTATGTTTGGTGGCCTGTTCTGCAGTATGAAATTCCTCCACAGTAAAAACGTGAACATTCATAGTCTTCATCAGTAGTGTGGGGATTGGTAGGTTGCAGAACTCTGGCGGCTACTGCCCCAGTGATGAGGTTATATATGGCAAAGCTACTATTTTTGGGATAGGCAGATTCATGGCAGATGGCACATGGAAATCTAGTGCATGATGCATATCAGATGTGATCACAGCTGTCCAAAACTGATTCAGCACAGGCTGCGTGTAAACAGATAGTTGTAAACCGCCTTCATGAAATATTGCATATGATCATTGTGCTGCCAACACAGAGAGGCGGAGCGTCGTCCTGTCACGTTTCGCACAGCGGCTCTGCCCTACCCACTCCCCCAGCACATGGGATGGTTGGGCGGATCGTCAACTCGGACAGCCGCTCCGCCTCCAAGGCGTTGTGGAAGAAAGGATCACCCACAATCGGGAGGTTGCACTAAAAGGCGATAAACAAGCATCAATGTATGTATTTTATAGACCGCTGAGAAAGAAAAGTGCGACCGTGCCAGCTGAGCTTCTGTGAGGCGGGATTTTGGGGCTGGGACTGTGTAAATGCGTCGCCCCGTTATGCGCTCAGGAGCAACGTCAAAGAAATCAGATTCCTCTGGGCGACTTGTGTTTACACAGGAGCCATCCAAAGCCACGTTTTAGCAAGCAAGCAAGCAAGCCTGGCTGGGACAGTACAGTACAGGACTGTTGAGCGTTTGACTCACTGCCCATGCAAACAGTGGAGGAACAGAGCAAGGGAGAAAACTACAAATACACAACCATATAAGTAAATTGACTTGAAATCCTTGAGGGGAAACAGTCCATCGTGGAGAGAATCTGGAGAGGTTTGGATAACATGGAGTGTTGTAGCTGATCCACAGG
>NW_019448110.1:0-1061 GCF_002814215.2 Seriola lalandi dorsalis | reverse complement strand
GGAAGATATTTCAGTGCAGATCTGGTACAATGTGATGTGGCTGTTCCTCAGGTGATAAAACAGAGAGCGGGATTTTATTGAAAAGTTGTATTTTAATATTAATCGGTTGAGGCTTCGCCCTCTTTCATTCAGACAGGATTAAGTCATCTGATCTTTGACAGTGACCATCATTGTCTTCTTCTCCTCCCTCATCGTCCTCCTCCAAAGAGGCTTTACAGTGTCCTCTTCATCTTTTCTAAAACACCAGCACCGACTCAAAAACCCAAAATCTTTGATCCTGAAAAAAAAAGAGTGAGATGAACCAGTTTCCTGCAGCGACGGGGGAGAAAGTCTTGAAACCGGCAGCTCACATTAAGCTGAAAGAAGATGAAGTACAACAGAGTTTTGTTAAAGCTGCATGATTTCAGATTTTACTGTAGATCTAAAGTTTCATCTGATACGAAACACAAAGTGTGTCTGCAGCAGAGCTCCATTAGCTCGTCTAACTGCTTCCAAAGATCTACCAGTTCTATTAATGGCTCATCCCTGCCAGTTTCTGTAACTGGTTCACAGCTCTACCAGTTCCTTTGAATAAACTATACACCATTTGTTTCTCTGAATTGGTTTTGAAGCTCAACCAGTTACTAGTTCAAACACTGTACAAGTTTCTCTTCCTGGTTTTGAAGCTCAACCAAAGCCTGTAACTCGCTCTGAACCTCCACCATGTTCTCTAACAGGCTCGGAGCAACGAGCCAGTCTCTTGAACTGGTTTCGACGTTCTACCAGTTCCTTTAAGTCGCCTCTCCAGTTTCTCTAACTGGTTCAAAAACCCGACTAATAACTAGCTTTAAACCTGTACCATTATCTCTCAGTGGTTGTGAAGCTCCACGAGTTCATCTGACTGGTTCTGGACCTCTAGTGGTTCTTTAACAGGTTCCAAAGTTCTTCTAAACTGGTTCTGTACACTTCCTGTGACTGGTCCTGGATCTGCTAGCTCCTCACCCAGCTCCTCCGACTGGTTTTAAAACTGTACCATTTTGTCCACCGGCACATCAAAGTGGTTCTGGACCACTACTAGTCCC
>NW_019448109.1:0-1229 GCF_002814215.2 Seriola lalandi dorsalis | reverse complement strand
TTTTTTTTTTTTTTACCGTGTTCCCAACATTTGCACATATCTGCCTGAAAATTCAAAACATTTTTGTTAAGCTCCCAATCTGAATCATCTGAATATGCTGAAACCTTATCTATTAAAGATTTTGCCTCTGTCAGAAAACCTCCATGGATTACACTTCTCCCTAGAATGAGATGTCATGATCTGTTCTTGGTATCAGCCACACATTCAACATGCATTTTAATTGATCATAATATTTTTATTTAATCCTGCAATCTTTTCGTCTTTGCATATCATATTAAATGGTATTTTTCCTCGAGGTTAGCACACTGCATTCATTTCATGGAGATCTGATGATGGCGGATGCTAATTCAACCAGGATTCTGAGGTTTTGTCAGTTCTTTATTTATTTCATGCCTTGTAGCTCTTGTGTATTTTTGTGATCTCAGGAAACCGTCTTTGAGGTTTATATCTCGTCACTAAGCTTAATCTAAAACTATAACTTGTCACTGTGGACAAGTGAAAAGTTAATTGAATGTCTGTGTGAGTATGTGCAGGCAAAACCAATCCCGCCACTGGTGTTCAGAATCAAGGTAAATCTGTGATAACTGAAGTAAAACCTTTGTCACTTTAATGGACTATGGAGTCTGGAATCTGACATATTTGACTTATGTCAATGGGATGTCACTCCGATCAGTGACATGAAATCCATTACGTGTCTTTTCCCGGTGAAAGAGGTGGCTATGAAATTCTAAATGAGTTTCTTTCTCACATCAAGCACCATCTTCACAGAAATGTCACGACAAAAAGCCACTATGCAATCAAACTTTTCTCTTCATAATTATGTTTTGTGAATTTGCAACCAGGGCTCACTCTGCATTAGCATACATTGCAACAGTACAACCTTCAATTTGTTTGTTAACAAGTTTTCTTCTTGCTCTTTTGCAAGTGGTTCATATTGGTTTACCCATGCAATGTAGCAGCTGTTAGACTTAATGTTTTCAGGGCCCAAACGCAGGCAACCAATCAGTCGGGGATTTACTCAAACATTAAAAGACAAAAAGCATCCTGGGTGGTGAGGCCGAGGATCAAAACTGAGGAACTAATCTAAACAGTGCAACCAGCACGTGGCAGAAAAGAATCCAAAGTCCAAAAACCACACAGGCAAAAATCAGGAGCATAAAAAGCAAAATAAGTGAATCGCAAGGAAACAATGAGGGACCGCATCCTTCAGAAGATGCAATCTACAAAGG
>NW_019448107.1:0-1099 GCF_002814215.2 Seriola lalandi dorsalis | reverse complement strand
TCGAAATAAAACAAACAAAAAACTAAACGGTTGTAACGCATAATGCAAGTTGTTTTCTTAACGAGCAAACGGCACGTTTCACATCCACCTTCTTCAGGTTTGCTCATCGTCACGAAACACTGTCTCGTCTCATGCAGAAGTAAAGAAACAACATAACATTTCCACAGCAGTGCTCATGCTGCGTTCAGGACACGCTGTCAGACAGGAAGGAAGGAAGAGGAGAGGGGAGGACAGAGGGTGTCATGTGCTGCACGGGGCTGTAAAGCTCCATGACGCCAATTTATGATGTGTGATATTGAAATCAACCCCATTTTTAGGACTTGGAGCATTAATACATTATGCCAAGATGGTCATAACCCTGTGTTTACACCAGATCTTTGGAAATGAAGCCTTAATACTTATTTTTTATCATGTTACATATTTGTATAAGTTTGTTAACAAGCTGAACCAGATATAAAAAACAACTGTGCGTGCTTTATAGCTGCACAGCAATTAATTTAATAAAAATGTATTGCCTGGTTCCAGCTTCTCACTCATAAGGATTCACTGCTTTTCTTTTTCTTCCGAGGGACTAAAGGGAATATCTTTGGGTTCGGTCTGTTTGTTTGAAGGCATCAGGCTTTAAATTAAAGAATTTAACTGATAAATTTAGAAAATAAAAAGGGCAAACCCCTTACAATAGCTCAAACAAAAGAGCTCAAATGTCCTCAGAGTATAACGGGTGTCGACCCAAAAGGCACAGAAATGGCAAAGCAGAAAGCCCGAGGCTGAAACACGTGTTTCTTTCTGCTGTTGCGCATTAGCCTTGTAAAAGTGTCATATACTTATCTGAGAGAGCCGACTATTTCTGCCCCAGGTACAGCTCCTTTGACAGCACCGAACTGTCAGATTTGTTGTTATTTTTGTAGTATTCCCACTAACTGAGAGACTTTGCAGCCGTCTCTTATTTACAGTGTGTACAATTTGATGTAAACACGACCACGAAGAGGAGAAATGCGTTCTTTGATGTCAACCTCCCCCCTGATTTCACAGCACAAATCTGCGAGTTGGCCTCCTCGCTCATAAAACCCACCAGATCATGGAAGCCCCGTCTCCTCTC
>NW_019448106.1:0-1194 GCF_002814215.2 Seriola lalandi dorsalis | reverse complement strand
ACACAGCAGAGCTTTGTAAAGCAGCTGAGAAACAAATCTCATTCAATAATTCTCTTTACTTGTTTTTTAAAATCTGAAAGAACCAAGGACAAAGTCAGGTTATTCCAAGCCACCAGACTAATTGGAACAGATAATATCCCCCAATAGCCACTGCCACTTCCCCAGCTTCCACCTGTTTACAGCCTAAGGTCAGAGGGCAAGGGTTGGCGGGGAGCATGAGGGGTTTTGAGGGCTCACAGGGGTCATAATATGTGTGTGTTTGTGTGTGTGGTTGTAAGGGGGTTGTCAGAAGAGGTGGCCATTATGTAAGAAAAACGTGACTTATTAGATGTTTTCCCTTCAAGAGGAATTCATAATTTTTGCTTTTCATCAGGAAACTGCAACTAAAAGTTGCTTTGTTTCAAAGAGTGGGAAAGCTAGATAAAAAAATGCATGGTGAAGGACATATTTATCATTTCTGAACTCAAACTATAGTCCATGAAAGTGGATTTAACTCACTTCTTTGCTTTTTATCATTATTACACAAAACTTAATTTATTTAATTTCCTACCTGCTGTTTTTCTTTGCCTGTTTAAAGGTCCTATACAGGTGCACTCCTTTACTCTGCTTGATTTCAGTTAGGTTCAACCTAACTCAGTGTCCCAATGAGAGTGGTGAAAGTGTAAGTCGTCCTGCTTCAACAGGTGCAACAGGAGTAACAGGAGAGTGAGGGCGAGCTTGGTCGAACACAGTCCAGAGAAGAGGTCTAATCAGGCAAATTAAGTGTTTTACCACAGGTGTGACTCTGAGTACCTCCGGCCCGTCTGATTTTATATGTGTAGTATGGAACATTGTGTTAACCTGAAATGTGTTGATACCTTTTTACATTTCATGGTTCTAATATTGCATGGACAATAAAAACGTTAATAGAATTATACAATTCACAATGTGTATGATGGAACTGTTCAGAGTTTCTAAAAGATAACCATAAACCACATTCATTTCAAACTGTGGTGAGACAATGAACAAAGTTATCTTTGCTAGCTTCAACTGACACTTCCTGTATGATTCTATTTGAAATCACTAATTGGTAGATTTTTTTTTCCTTTTCTTTCTTCTTATTCCCATTATTATTAGTAGTATAAGTATTATTATTATTATTAGGGTTGGTAATCACAGGGTCAGTCATGATATGATACTATGAATAATGTGGCC
>NW_019448105.1:0-1057 GCF_002814215.2 Seriola lalandi dorsalis | reverse complement strand
TTCATTCTTTTTTTTTCTTCATCTACTTCTCCCACAACGCTTGTCTCCATTTTTTTCGTTTTCTGTTTTCTCCTTACATGTTGTCCTTTTTTTTTTCCTCCCTCCTCCTCCATATACCATGTGTTTCCCTCACCATACATACTCATCTATCCTGTGACCCTTTCTCTCTTACCTTCCCTCTCTCCTGATCCAATTTCAGTACTGCCAGCATGATGATAGCTTTGTTTACAACATGATTGGGGGGCAGTCAGGAGGGACACTGTGTGATTGCGTGTATGTGTGTCAGCGTGACTGTGTGAGAAGGGACTAGACATATATTCTAGTGTAATTAGAAAAGCCCCAGAGCCTCTTCTTTTTTTAAAAGTCAAATGCCCTGCATGTTACACCTGCCTCATGTTCTCCCTCTTTTCTTTTGTGTCAGTTTCCTTACATCTTTTTTTTTCAATCTGTTTTAGTTTATTTATTTCTCTACGTTTATTTTCAACTTTTCCCTAAATCTCTTTCATGTCTTGCTCCTCCCTTTGAAGGAGATATTTGTAAGTTTTCCTATTGCTACATAGCTAGCGTTAGCATTACCAGCTTTTTAATCACAGGTCTGTATGTCTGTCTTTATTCATTCATTGAAAGCTTTGTTTCTCCCGGGAGAGGGAGAGTCTTTCTCTTTCTGTTTTTCCCCTTTGTCTCTATTTTAATTGGCTCTATTTGGTACAAACAGTAACATGTTTGCCAAAACAGAACCACTTCCTACCTCTCTCTTATCTCTCTCCTCCTCAACTCAATTTCAGATTTATTTTTAAGTAGACTTTTTAGGAATTGCTGGTAGCCACTGTTGCAATTAGATTTTGAACAATAACAAAACCATCATCATCATCATTATTATTATTATGATTATTATTTTAACCTTTAACAAAGAGAGTCATTGAACCATGACTCTGACCAGGATAAATGTCTGGATGGATGCATGAATGGACAGATGTTCTTTGTCCCATTTCCATACTAGATGCTCATACTAAGTACTGTATTTCAGTACAATATCCAAGCTTAATTAAAAAAATAT
>NW_019448104.1:0-1017 GCF_002814215.2 Seriola lalandi dorsalis | reverse complement strand
AGCAGAAAGTGTCTGCATGAAAATGGAGCCCAAATTATTGATTGTTGCTCTTTAAAGGCAGTTTAGTAAGAATTTTCACTGCTCATCATAAATCAACACCTCCTTTGTTCATCTTAAACCTCAAGGGTCCAACAAAAATAATGATTTCCCTTTCTCATACATTTTCATTATCTAAAAAGAAAATACCAGTACATTAACTTTTAGGGTTATTTCCCTCATCACACACATTGCTCCATCATCTATTCACCTTTCCTCTACCATTTCCCTCTGACTCAGAGGTCATCGCAGAAATACATGAAGCGAAATCTTCAAATTTCATAAAACTTTACACCAAGCACTGACTACTCCTCCTGTGTGAGTTTGTTTAAATCTGACTTTAATGGAAACTCTGGCAGTTATCAAATTACTGCCAGAGTCAGTGTGGGAATAAGGAAGTGAACGCAATGATGACTCCAGTCTGACAAGGATATATACAGTATGTTGGAATATTGATGTTTCAAGTGGAACAAGATCTTATTGGAAACTAATGTTGGTAAATGAATCAGATATGACGAAGAAAAGGAAGTTAGTGAGTTTAAAGTAGCAGAGAAGTGAAGGAAATGTCTCCTAGATTTGGCTCAGGTTTGTCAAACAACCGGAAAACATCTTTTAAAATTAAAAAAAGAGGTAAAAATGAGATAATATGAATTTCTCTTAATAAATCCGGAAATAAAGTCTGCCAGAGTGAGATTATTCATATTCTCTAGTATGCACCTGTGCTTGTTTCAGCAAATGTCTCTCTACACTGAATAAGAGGGAAAAACAAAGATCACGTTTTTCAAGAAAATCCTAAAAAAAAAAAAAACAACAATGTAGCCAGCCTCAGCACTCTGTGTAGTCTTTACCTTATTGTGTCTCAGAGTGAAGGTGACATGGTCAAGTTGGTAAACGTCAGCAGGTTTGATGGCTGCTGCTATGACAGGGGAGTTGACAGTGATTTCCCCTGTTTCTGCATACCGCGAGTAGTCAGTGACACCT
>NW_019448103.1:0-948 GCF_002814215.2 Seriola lalandi dorsalis | reverse complement strand
CGTAGACACGCCAGGGACACATACTACCGATAGAAAACCATGGAAAAGTGCATTTTGCATAATAGGTCCCCTTTAAATTTTTTTCAGATGTAAAGCCATGTCGTCTTTCAGGCTGAGTTAAGGTCAGAAATACTTTGTATGCTGTCAGCGAAAAATTCCAGGCTGATACTTCAGCTCTGTGCAGTAGAGAGAGGGAGAGAGAGAGATGCAGATTTCCAATTACAGGTACTGATTCACAATACTTGGACAAAAATCATGTTTGATCACATGCTTTACTGCATAAAGCAAAGAGGAAATGGCCTTATCCTGAATGATGTCATTAACGATGACATGGCACTTCGTCTGTCCTGTTTACAATGAGGCCAATGGCTTTGCCTGAACATAAGCCTGGTGACTGCCAGGCAACGTTGGCTGAGGTAGTGGCGTAAGGGCTTCGGAGGGAAGCAATTCCGATACTGAGAAGCTTCACTTCAAGAGTCAAATGATGAGTGACCACAAGCTTTTTTTTGTATTGGCAATAGGTGCTATTTGGCATCATTATAAAATTCAAAGAACCACTTTAGAAGCAGAATTGTGTTTGCTGCAAAAGTTGACGGACATGCTACACAAACAGACCCATCCCTACAGTATGTAGGTCAGTTTTGCATTGTGTGATGAAGAACAATTAGTGACACACTGTATGGAAGCAGAGAGAAAGGAGGTGAAGAGACCCATTGATCATTAATAGATCCGCACAGTATTCTGAACAGGTTTCCATATAATGGAATGGAGAAGGTATAGAGTAGGGAAAGGTAGGAGATAATAGATGCACAATTTCTTCCCTCAATAGTGGTCATCAAATATTTTCTTCACCCCTCTCTAATAGATGTGACTGTGTAATATGTCATGGTTTCACTTTTTAAATGTCACATCTTGAAGATTTAACAAAATGCATTGCTTTTTTGCAAA
>NW_019448102.1:0-1004 GCF_002814215.2 Seriola lalandi dorsalis | reverse complement strand
TGTTAATTTACCTAGTTTGGTGCTTAAATCTAATGAGCGGGGGAAAAGAGAAAGTCTAGACAAGCAGTAGACCAGAGGAGGTAGCTTGAAATAGATGGGAGCAACTCGTCTCTATGGAAACCACAGGCGAAAACAGTGGCACACACTGCCATGAAAGACATGTAGGAGATGAGGATGAAAGAGACAGAGAAGAGAGAGGAAGAGAGAAAAAGGACGGAGAGGGAGAGGAAGGGTGAGACGTGGCTTGAAGAGGAAGACGGGAGGATGACAGGGAAAGACGGCGAGATTATGAGAATGATGTGTGTGTGTCGCAGCAGTAGATATCCGCGCTCCCAGTGGGCATTAATGTCACTGGGTTCATCTCTGTTTGAAAGAATTGATTTCATTTCACCAAGCGTACACAATATTCTCCTTTCAGACACCATGAGGAGTAATTTCTCAAACAATGGCACTGATGACACAATTAAAAGTTATCCCAGATACTCATTTACCAGTGTGACAGGTAATTATTGATAACAGCCACTTTAACAACTCTACAACTATTTGAAAAGAAATGTAGTTACCTCCCAAAGTGATTGACTCACTAGTGTATCATCAGTTGACATATGACTGACAGTTACTTCCCGCACCGGCTATTACACATTTTCAATTCAACGCGATTTTTCACCACAGAGGTCGAGCTAATGCAAAAATTACAGCCTCATTTCCATCAGTCATCGCTGTCATTAAAAGACAAGTGGACTCGTGACAGCTTTACCTCTTCAGAGGCTGATTAATGACCACGGTCAGTCAGGACGGTATTAAGTCTTGTGTCTTTATGTCTTACGTCGCACATGTTTGAAAAAACAATAAGATCAACGTCAAGAGACCAGACAGATGAAACTGCCCGAAAAAAAACTGTTCAAATAATAAAATTATAATAAAAACCTTGAAAAAAAAAAAAATTCAAAACATGTCAGGTCTATCAATGCAATGTCTGGAAAGTTCCCACTGTGGCTGAGGTT
>NW_019448101.1:0-1227 GCF_002814215.2 Seriola lalandi dorsalis | reverse complement strand
ATGAAAATGAAACAGTATTCCTGCCTGTTTGAAGTTCGTACTGCATCTGAACGTTACATCAAACTCATCAATTCCAGTATCATGTTGGACGTTCACCAGTGCTCCACATCTGCAGTGTCAACACTGGGCATCAAAGCTTTATCTCCTGCTCTCCTGTTCAATCTAGACTCGTAACATTAGTGAGTGGATGCAGCCAAAAATAAGACAGGATTGCCTGTTGCCACCATTTTATTTTCAAGATAGGATGAATAGGATAGGATGATGAAAATTTACGCTCAGTGCGTACAGGATTACAGCTGCCGGTGCCACTGATTACCACTTGTACAGGCACAGTCTGTTGCTTTTATTTGACTAGAAATGTTTACTACTACATGTTATATAGTTGTAATATTGTCCACCTTTTTGTTTTTCATGTCCTTTTATTTAAAACATTCTCTCAGAGTGAATTGGTAACTTCTGGTTCACAAATCAATACATGCTGTTTATATTTGCAAAACTTTTGTCTTTAATACCGACTGAAAATGTTATATTTCACATTCAAATCGGACCATCAATTGAAAGGTCAAACAAATTATACAGTGCAGATAAAAGATAAAGCATTAATGCTCAACCCTTTCGCAGAGGAATAAAAATCTAGTTTAAGTAGAGAGTAAAAATACTCCCACACAACGTTTCAGTCTTCTGACCTTTCTCAAGACAGTGTTTGAAATGTCTTCAGAGAGGTCAGAAGACAACAAAACGTTGACGGATAATTATGCGGAGTCTATTTCTGTGAGGGCGGGAGTATTTTCACTTGATACCTGAAGATAACTAAGGAGCCGAGCACCCAACACCAGAGCCTGAGGGCGGTTTGGAGAGTGCCTTTTGTTTGCTGCTCTGATACAAGACTAGTTTAAACAGAGAAGAATATGTGCACATCCAAACCAGTGGGTCAGGTGCTGGATAAAAGGGACTTAAAATGAAAAACAAAGAATTACCTGCACACCGAACGGATCCCCAAAAAGATAATAGTCTCAACATCTCATGTGAGTAGAGAATGTGAGAATGTGTGTGTGTGTGTGTGTGTGAAATGTATTTAATCTGATCCATTTTATATAACAAAATCGATTATCACCACAGAAGCAACAGTTTAACAAATTAAGCTCAAATCTTTCATTCATGAAAACATCAATATTAAAGGTTACAAATGTATAAGTTGTTTTGTATGATTTTGGTTCCCTGGGAATA
>NW_019448100.1:0-1108 GCF_002814215.2 Seriola lalandi dorsalis | reverse complement strand
CACTGTAGTTGACACGATAAACCACCAAAAGTTGGTTAATTACAACTGGTGTCGCTTTCTTCATCGTCTCTGGATGAGAAAACAAATGAACTCGGTACAATGAACTGTTTTCTTTTTCTGTTTTAAGCTGTTTTTGTCTTTATTGAACAGTCGACAGTGAAGCCGTAGACAGGAAACGTGAGCGAAGTTTATCTGCAGCACAACGGAAGAGTCGATAGCAGCGAATACAGCAGGTGCCGCAGGTCAAAGTCGCTCTGTAAACTGTGATGGATGTTTACATCAGGCATCATGGGTAATCATTTTACCACTGACCGCCTTCGCTTTTTGCTTCCAGATAGGTTTGACCGACCCGGGGTCGTTTAGTAAAACATCTGATCATCCTGACGCCTCGGGTTTCTCGCCCTTTAACAATCGTCAGCCAATGACGATCTTACTGTTACAGACAGAAAGGACGGTTCACTGTGAACATACTGTAAGGCCTTGGTCGGCAGAGAATCCATTTGTGTCCTGGACACAACGAGCCCACAGGGCGTTATTATGACGCATAGTTACGTTTCGTTGCTAGGCGACATCTAGTGGTGGAAGTAATGATGACAGGAGCGAAGGAAGAAGACTGGTGACGTAGAATAAAGAGACAGGAGGAGGTGATGGATGGGTTCGATTCCTGTATGAAACTAGAGGTTTATGTTGTTTCTTTTATCCGTGACCGTTTGACAACCTTAACCACCATGTTTTTATTGTAACCATGACAACAAAGATCGTCTACAACTACAGCTGTGACCCCATTCAGAGGTCGCATCCTTCAGAGGCTGCGTTTGAAAAACAAATGCATGACTAGACGAGTCTCTAGACTAGACTCCTTCAGTCACGACCAGGAAATACATCCATTGTTTCCCTCGGCAACAAAGGATCTAACGGGTGGATCCTTCGTAGCCCAACATATCCCAAGATTCATTGCGTGGGTTAGAGCAGACAACACCGACAGAGAGCCTGAGCATCACACTGTTAGATGTAAGTCTTGTGTTCAACAGCGAACGGTTCAACCGTTAAAACCAAGAGACTTAAAACCTCAAGCTTTTGTGAAAAAAGTTACATGTTGTCAAGGTTG
>NW_019448099.1:0-1008 GCF_002814215.2 Seriola lalandi dorsalis | reverse complement strand
CGAGCCTTGTGACCTTCTTCAGGTGACAGATTTACTCAGGTGTGGATGGTAAATGTGATATCGGCGGAGGAGGTGAATGTCACAAAGGGCACAAACATGGCCGCCACTCGTTGAATGTCCCTCAGGGCAAATGTGAAAAATGGAGGCAGAAGAACAGTCACTCTGTAAAATACAGCTGGAGTCTTTTTTTTTTTTTTACAAGTACAATGGCATTTTTGACGTACAGGAGTCAGGGCTGTGTGTGCCATTAGTCTTTGCAGCAAACTGTAGCAGAAGTTTTCCTTCATTCTGCTGCAGTGCCCCGTTGAAAAGATCTGTGTTTAAGCTTTTTTTCCTCCACTTCACTAAAGCAGTTTTGTCCTCTCTTTTTGCCAGGAAGCTTTCCCATCTCTGTGTTTGTGTTTCAGGATAAAGATTGAGGAGGAATATGCCAAGAACCTCTCCAAGCTGTCTCTGAGCCCCCTGGCAGCACAGGAGGAAGGGTGAGTGCAGTAAACATTCGCTGTAAGACGAAACAGTGTGTGCGGCTCCAAAGCTCCCTCTGCAGAGCAGGAGATAGTGTCAGTAATTAACAGAACTGCGTCTAAAGATAGGAGTGTTTAAAATAGGCTTATTCCCACGCTGCTTTTTGTGTCTGATGCACCATTCAAAGACAGATACTTCATGAAAGACTGGATGTTTTTTCATGTTGGTTTGTCAGAGAAATAACAGAAATCTCTGAGAAGATCTCAAATTCAGCAGAGAGAACAGAAGCTTGGCTCAAAAGAGCAGATCAGTAGATTCTGGTTCCTTTCCAGGTCTGGAAATTCCATGATTACAGCTTTAGCCATAAAACTGAAACTAACAAAGACGCAGACTTGGGACCAGATAATAAGAGTGTTTGTTTGCAGGAATTCATTGAAATAAATCTACTATTCATCGTGTTTGACGCCAAGCACCAGCATCAGTCAGTAAAATCTCTCATTTGCACAAGAGTGACCATGACGGTGGCTAAGTATAGCCAGCAGC
>NW_019448098.1:0-1018 GCF_002814215.2 Seriola lalandi dorsalis | reverse complement strand
AATATAGAGTCCAGTGTATCACTGAAAGGATATGCATAACGCCTACTGTACCGTTGGAATAAAGTGCCCCGTTCTTCAATGCAGAGTTGGTCCGGACTCTTTGTAAAGCTTGTTACCAGCCAACGAGCCAGGCTAAGCTAAGTGAGTTAGCATATACCAGTGGCCGTCTTACTACGGTTCGAGGCCGGAGACTGGTGGAAGGTAACATGTTATAGAGATCCATCATCAGACTGCGAGACAGTACATTTCTACCTAATATCAGCTGCACAATGAATTGCTCGGCTTCTTTAGGGGAGATTTATATTTTGAGCTTTCACAGGGCAATCATTCAGAGAGCAATGTTTTGACTATCACACAGAGGAGGGAATAATCTCAGAGAGAAACAATGGTAAATTGAACTGTCAAAGCCAAAATATAGGATGCAACTTATCATCCAGATCGCAATGGCAGGGAACAGTCTGTTTACTGAAAGTAGCACAGAGTCACCTGGAAAACACTGTAGTCTGGTGTCACAGGGTTGTTTGTTCGTCCATGTCTTTTTTTTTCTCTCTCTTTGCCTGATAAGGGGTATCCTTGCTCAAATTTCTCTCACAAGGAAACTGAAAAAAATGTGTCTTTTACTCATCCTATTATTTATGTTCAGAAGTATTCAATATATTCGATATTTCCAAAAAGTTTTTTGTGTCACAATGTATTTGCAATTTGAGCTGTAGTGGCCTCACATGGTATTCAATGGTCCTCCTTGACAAAATAGATTATTTTTTAGGTCCAAAAAAATAATTCTCAGCATCATTTATGTGTATAACTAGTCCTTATAACCAAATAAATGAAAGAGGGGCCAAAATATACATGCACTTCACAAACATTTTTTTGTTTTAGCTTTGGTTAACAGAAGGATGGTAATAGCATTAGATAGCATAGCCTCTCACAGCAGGGGAGAAGAAGTCACTTGCCCAGTCTAGGATGATTCAAACACTGGACGCAATTGTCCCATGTGACTATCACATATCATAGTGGT
>NW_019448097.1:0-1115 GCF_002814215.2 Seriola lalandi dorsalis | reverse complement strand
ACCCACAAGTGAAACCGTGACCTGCAGAAGGCAGCCCCGACCTGCTGTCCCAGAGCTTCTCAGTGAATCCACCACCCCCCCACCCCTCGAGTGAGTGACTCTGTCAGTCTTCCCCTCCTCTCCCACCCCCAAAGACTGAACAAGGACAAGAGCTTGCACGAGACGAGTATGATAATCACTGGCACTGCACATTAATGTGTAGGTTTTCTGTGTGGAAACAACAGTGATTTGTTGATTTACTGTATAAATAGATTCTTGCATTTAACTGACATACATTATGGTATGATAGTAAAGTAAAAAATAATCACCAGCTGTGAATATGGATTAAATGTGAAGTCGCTGTTAACAAAGCACCACTTCAAAAACAATCGTTTCACACTTACATCATTAACGCTAGGTTTTGTCTCATTAAAATCATT
Organism: Seriola lalandi dorsalis; assembly: GCF_002814215.2. NCBI lineage: Eukaryota > Metazoa > Chordata > Actinopteri > Carangiformes > Carangidae > Seriola > Seriola lalandi. The sequence continues at coordinate 696 of NW_019448097.1, read as the reverse complement.
ATTGTTTTCCACTGCACTTTTCTTAATAACGAGAAGCTGTGGCGGGAGCCAGAAGGGAGCAGGCAGCAGCCGGACCGCAGAAAGTGAGACTCAAGGCCAGAGAGACAATAATGGACCTTGTCTGTACAGTCACCAAATGGCTACTGCTTGGTTAGCTGTAAGCTCCATTTTGGGACCTTTGGTTCCCATATTTAATTAAAAACCCATTATCACCTCTTAGCATAGTGAGCAGCACTTCAGCCCATACTATCCAGATCTGCACTCTTAATTGGTCTTAAATGGCTAAATGGCATTTCGTGCAATCAGTATCCCAGTTCTCTAAAAAGGACAAGTTCAAGAAAGAACTGGAAGTAGTTTAGAGCCTTGTTCAAATGATTTGCCAAGTATACAATAAATAGTAATCAGTGTTAAGACAAATGATTCTCAAACACACGCAAAACACATGCACTTCACCAGACCTTGCAGGCAAACTGTTGTTTAGGTGGTACATTAATATTCAAAAGGTGATGCTGCCAAAGCACCTTGAGCAGATGCACACTGGCACACATGGATGGCCTGAGTGAGGAGCTGCAGAGAAGAGAGTACAAGGGAGAGAATGGTTTACACACACAAAAAAACACAAGGAGAAGATAAAATTAAAAGACTGAGACAAGGAAGGAAAATGACAGCTACAGGTAAAGTAAAGAAGTAATAGAG
>NW_019448096.1:0-1422 GCF_002814215.2 Seriola lalandi dorsalis | reverse complement strand
TTCCACTCTCGCTGTCAAATCTGAATAAGGTGATGACTGGCATTTTTCTGAGTTTCCCACTGCTGTAGGTTGACACAGTTCCTGCTCTAAATGATAAGGCCTGACTGAGTCTGTGGTGATACATAATTCCATGCAATTCAAGGTTTATACAGAAAAAGCAAAGTAGGAGGGAACATGTGGGTGGAGAAGAGGAGACAGACATCTTCGTGACAGTGGGGGTGGAAAATATACGCGGTTTTCTGAGAGATGAGAAACGGATATGAAGTGACGGAGATGGGTAGGGGATAGATAGGTAAGGGGAGCACAGGAATGAGATGGGGCACAGAGAGCAATAGGATGAGTGAGACAGCGGAGACAAAACAAGACAGTGAAGTATAAAGCAAATGCTAGTGGAAAACAAGTTATTTAAGTTATGCAACCACTGGGGCTACTGTTATCTCTTCAGGGTTAAAAATAGGCTGGCTGCCGAGGCAAATCATATTTGAGTATAGTGTGAACAACAGCCAAATGGAGCAGAATCCATCTGTATCCCAGACAGTGACACAATTCACAGTCAACGCCAGTCTGAGTCCCACTACTGTATTTACAGACTTGTCTGACACAACTTATCATGGAAGACAATCTTTATGTCCAGGAGGTTTATATAGTAAACAGTTTAAAGCATATGTTATGTTTCATTGAATATGAAAAGTGCTGAAAATCATTTCATGGTACTAACTAAAGTCTAAACAATTAAGCAACTGAGAAAAAGTAACTAACAGACTAGTTGCAGCCTAAAACATAGATTTATATGCCAAAAAAGTCTGTGAGAAATATATTTACAGTATGTTTCACATCGTCTCAACATTTCTTGAAAATATATTATCTATATTTTCTACAAAGTCTTCTACCACCTCTAAACATGCGCATCCACTGGGAAATGTTTGCAGTCTAAATGATTCATGTACTTATCACTGGAAACTGCATTTGGTGTGTGTGGCTGTTTTCCAGCCCATCAATACAGATTAGTGTTCTGCTGTCTGCCACTGATTCTCCTGCTATCTGATCAAGTTAGGCCTGCTGACTGACAGCCACTTTGCCACACAGCAAAGCCAATTCAGTCAGCTATTTATTAGGCTTTTCCAGCCTCTTTCTCTGGCCATCTGTCAGCTCTGAGAGAGACCATTACACTCGAAGACTGTTCCACTGAACCTAAACGGGACCTGTCAGCCCCCTTGATGCTGAAAAGTAGCACATTTGCCTTTGACTGTCTGTCTGTCCATCTTTTCAGGCTCTATTTTGCCGTTGTCTTTCTGGTGTAAGGGATGATACAATACTTCTACTGTGTCCTTCTAGACCTCATGAAACGCTTAAATCAGTGCCTTTAAAGACCTACAATGTCTTAGGGTATTTGGCTGAACAACTGACTAGAGGGCTGGTACC
>NW_019448095.1:0-1131 GCF_002814215.2 Seriola lalandi dorsalis | reverse complement strand
GGAGCGAAATGAGCGCCAGCGGCTGGAGCGGGACCTGGAAGAGGCGTCTAGGCGGCTGGCAATGGCTCATCAGGATATCCGCAGACTCACCAATGAGCTGGATGTTGCCAAAAACAACAACCTAGATTCAAGTGGTATGTTGCAAAGACTTACAGTAAAGTATTGTGAGTATACAGTATGTTAGACTTTGATATGATGCTTTTAAAGACTACGCACATTGTTGCTGTGGTTATAAGAAACACACATGATGGCATTGAGTAGCCATGATTTACACATGCAGCCCCAGTCCCTGGTCTACCCAGTTTGTTACCTCTGACCTTTAAAATACTTAAATGTCCACATACTGTTGTCAGGCTACAGATTTGTTTAATATAGCAACTTCACTTTCTAATCAGTGTATTTTTTGTGAAAGTGGATTGCTAAAGGAAATCATTAAGAAAGGTTATAAAAGGTGTGGATTAGCAGAAAGCATATTTTCTGCTTTACAGAATTAAAAATATGCTTATAATCTCAGGATCTGGGATTCAGGGAATGGTCCAAGAAGTAGAAAACCTGAGGAGGGAAGTGGACAAACTGAAACACTGTGGTGAGACAGATTTGGGTGTGACATAAATTACTGCAAGAGTAACTACCTGACTAGGAAAAATGCACTTACTATTACTGTCACTTGTTGCTCTCCATTGGTTCTTGAACTTTCAAAACAGGTACATTTATTATTCTTTTTAATTATGTTGTTATTATTTTGTTTATTATGTTGTTCAAAATATCATTTTCTATTATCACATAACCAGACAAAGCCAGTAATGTAAAACTAGTTCTAAAAGTCCCTTTAGTTAGTTAAAATAGTTAATGTGATTTGTTGTAAGGACAAAAATTTCAAGCTCATGCTTTTTTTTCTTTTTTTTTTTTTTTTACCAAAAAATTCTTAACAAATTGACAACACACCATTAACAGCCATGGTGCACTATAGGTAGGTTTAAAAAGGTAAAACAAGAAAAAGAAAAATACATTTTCATGGCTGTATTCATGGTGATGGTTCTCTCTCCACAGATATGATGAAGCTGCAGCGGGCCAAAGAGCAAAATGACAGACTAGATGCTGAGAACAGAGCTCTGAGAGAGAGAGTGCGCA
>NW_019448094.1:0-1150 GCF_002814215.2 Seriola lalandi dorsalis | reverse complement strand
CTTATTTCTTTAATGCGCAGCGGTAACACCAGCTCTACTCTGACATCACACCTGCACACACTGCTGTTGTCATAGTAACACAGCTGTAAACTGACACTGATCTGAGAACATCATCATCTTAAAATGTCTTTTTTTTTAAACCCAGTTTGGTGCCGTTCTGCAGCTGCTCATCTGATTGGTCAGTTGTAGTCACCGCCTTCTTCCTGACTGTCCCCATGTGGTTCACTCGTGCCATCCCAGCATGCTTTGCATCAGCAGGGGAGGAGGGGGAGAGAGAGAGATATACAGCGGCCTCGCTCGTCTTTACGACGATCATGAACGTGTCGGCCGTAAATCTCCCTCTTCTTCTTTGCTTTTATAAAAACGTCTTTTGTGTCTTTTATTGGTGATAAACATAAAAGCTGCACGACAGGCTAACAGGCTAACAGGCTAACACTCTCATCAGTGTTATGACTGAGGGATGATAAATCTGAAGGTGTCGCTGTAAAGAGACAAACGGGGGAGGAGCTGAGGTCTGTTTGAAAAACGTGCATGCTGAGCGACACCCTGATGGTGGATCTGGTTTACCTGAGTGCAGGTGAGTCGGCCTCAGACCTCCACAGCTAGAACTGATGTTTCTACACGTTTAAACTGCAACAGAAAATCAGTTTTTTATTTGTTTTCTACATGATGAAGAAATGTTCATTTATTTAAATGTGTTTAAATGTGTCAGTTATTTTCTCCTTCAGCTCAGTGTTTGGTCTCCTCCAGCTGCTGAGGGAAACATCTGGCTCCACTAAGGTCACCAGCTGCTGTCTGAGGCCTCAGGTATACTCGCGCTCAGACACCACACCTGGAGTTTTTATATGGTTATACTTCGTTTGGACGACGTGCTCCGCACATGCTCAGTAGATCATAACAAGATGGCTGCCTCGGTGTGCGTCGTTCAGCCTTATTTTGTGGGTTAATTAGCTGCTCTACTTGTTTTGTTTCTTTACATCTTTACATTTTTTCTTCAGCCTCAGCTCCAGTGGAGTGAAGTGGTCACATAACTAATTGGTGGGTTGGTCAGTGTCTGCAGGAGACCCTCAGGTAAACCGTCTGATGAAGAGGTGTACGTCACGTCGACCCTCGCGGACTCGTGCACGCCGCTCGTGGTCAGCGTCTGTTT
>NW_019448093.1:0-1019 GCF_002814215.2 Seriola lalandi dorsalis | reverse complement strand
GAGAAAATGTTAAAGCAAAATGACACAAACAATTCATGCTTCTTGTCGAACTCACATTATTGTCATAGTCGAGACCTTGTTTGATCATGTTAAATTTCCTGTTCTCTCTGGGGTCATTTCCTATACCGGCGCTGTATAACCAGTTGCCATAGTTGCTGCAGACATCGTGGTCAATCTTTGAAGGGAAATTTAAAATAATGAGACTTAAAATAAAATATTTTACAACATAACAATAAAATAATTCATACATTACAATTTCACTTCTCAAAACTTGCAAACTGACTCAAACCCTGGACTAAAGTACTTACCAGAAGGTATTCAAACAACTCTGCTCCCATCCTCCAGTCCAGGCCCAGATCCTTTGTGAGGAAGCTGGCGACATTTTGCCGCCCCCTGTTGGACATGAAACCTGTCATCGCCAACTCTCTCATGTTGGCGTCCACAAAGGGAACTCCTGTTCTTCCATCTGTAATGATGAAATGTATGTAAATATTCTTAAACATACACTATACTGTTAATACACTTCTTAAAGCCACTTATTGCTATTTAATGAAGAATATTTTATAAACAATGACGGGGAAATATATGGTACAAACCTTTCCATGCATTGAAAAGCTTCATGTCCTTTTTCCATGGCACAGATTTGTCTTGAAGTCCTGAGGTAAAGTGACCCTGATATCAGCTTTACATTCATTTATAGTGCATAAAGAAAGTAAGATATAGAAACTTGAGCTAATGTTACCTTTGAGCTGAAATAGTCTGTTCCCATACTTGACAGCCACAAACTTGAAGTAATCCCTCCACAAAAGTTCAAAAATCACCCTGTAAGACAGCAGTGAAGGCGTCGGAGAGTGAAACAAATTTGTATTATTTGTGATTCAGTAGTGGTCTGTGATAAATCAATGAAAAACTGGTCATTGTTCCAAAGTACCTATACATTTGACACATTAAAGCTTTATATCATCAGCTACAGAGGCAACACCGGAACTACTGGTGAGCATTTGTACATACTTTACCGG
>NW_019448092.1:0-1192 GCF_002814215.2 Seriola lalandi dorsalis | reverse complement strand
AGAGAGAGAGAGAGACCTTCAACCTATAACAGCTCTAACCTTCTGTAGATGACACATAATATAAGTGATAATGACACAGATGAAAGATCAGCTGCATAAAAGCAAAAGTAAACAAAAACATTTCCTGTTTTTTATTTAGATAAATAAGAAAAGTGATGCACAGACAGGTTCAATAATAAACACTAATTCTGTTGAGAAACTGTTAATGAGTGTTGATGACACTCACCACGTAGGGAGCTCTGTCCTGAGAGCTGGCTTTCCTCCACAGCTTGGCAATCTGCTTCACTCTGGTGGACCAGTCTGACACACACACACACACACAGATAAGTTGTTTTATTATTTTTACAGTGTTCAGGACAACTCCAGCGGCTGACATGCTTCATGTAAACGTGTGTGTGTGTGTGTGTGTGTGTACCAGGATACTGCTCCCTCAGCTGGGGGAAGTTGGTGTTGCAGTAGAGGACGGGGGCGACGGTGGCCAGCTCTCCCAGAGTTTCCTCTTTCTCCCACTTCAACATGCCTCTTTGAGCCGTCGACATCACATCCTGCTCGCCCTCTCCTGCTGCCGCCTGATTGGCCGAGGCCTGCCCAGGGGGGCCGGTGCTGGGGCTTGGTAGTGGAGCGGGGGCGTGGCCTTCAGGAGGGGGCATCCTAAAGCCTGCTGGACCCTGGACTCCGCTGGGCATCATGGGAGTGTTGGGGAAGTGAGGAGCAGCTCCCATCAGGCCGTTCATCAGCGGCAGGTGTGGAAACACAGCGCCTGCTCAGAGACAGAGTTTAATAATCAATGGAACTGATCAGTTATTTATTGAGAAAACTGTCCAGTCACTGTCCGTTTCCTGTCACAGGAGTGACCCTGAAGACATCACCTCACTTTATTCACCGCCTTCTGACATTTCATTGAGTGTTAATGGATTCATGTAGAAACAGTGAGGATGAACCAGACATGACGCCTCTCTCCTGTGCTCTGAGTCTGTCACAGCCTGAATCCACTGACAGTGAACACCTCATCAGTTTTATAATGAACTTCACCTTTGTCATCATCACAGCAACAACACAGTTTCTGTTGAGAGAAGACTCAAGTCTCCAGCTGTCATTAACTGATTGTGTCAGACACTAAACCAGGGTCAGATTGTGTGTGTGTGTGTGTGTGTGTGTGTGTGTGTGTGTGTGTGTGTGTGTGTGTGTGTGT
>NW_019448091.1:0-1020 GCF_002814215.2 Seriola lalandi dorsalis | reverse complement strand
ATTTTAAGGATCATTTCATTTTAAAACATTTAAAAATAGAACATTTTCTTTTTTTTCCTTTTTAAAAAAAAAATAATTTCATCTTTTCAACAAAATTTTATTGGTTTGTAATTGATTTGTCAGTGCACTTGCAACACCTTGTATATAACTAGTTAAAAAAAAAATGTATTAATTTAAAAAAAAAACTAGTTTGTGGACCAAGAAAGAGTGTATGTGATGGTCTTATGATTTTCCCAACCTGAAATATATTTCCTGGTTAATGAAACTATGTTAGACCATAATGTAGAGGAACACTTTAAAACTCAATACAGTGAATGAATGAACAGGAAAATAGTTTTTAATTTAATAGAAAATTTTTCAGATATCTTGTGAGGTAACTTGAATGGATTAATCACCATCAGTATTTCTAAATTTGGTCCTGATTATAGTGTCGAAGATTAATTTAAACTCCATTTCTGTCAAACTATGTGTAAATGATTTGTAAAAAAAAAACTCCAAGTAGTGATTAAAGATATGTAAGAGCTTCAGTGTGAAAATGTTGCTATCAGCCTTTAGAAACCTGTACTGGTCGGGGGCCGTGACAGCATGAGGGAAAGCGCATAGTGTCTGCAGTGATACCGGTAATAGAGTCTGCTCGTCGGACAGACAGGACGGGATAATGGTTCGATAAAGATTACAAAGAGGAGGGGAGTCAGAGGACACCCCTGTCTCGCTCCGCAGCTGAGCACAAAAGGATATTTGGCTGAGAGTAATTACAGAAGCTCATGGAAAGTCATGGAGGGTTTGAATTCGGCAGGTTGAAGCCTGGTGCGAACCCCGCTGTCGAGTAAATCTTTATTATCTCTGAGGGGCAATTTGTTGTACAGCCAGTGGTCGATTAAGATCAAAAACCACTAACGTAGGAAGCAGCAGGAGCAGGAACAGGCCAGTGCCACCGATGTGTTTACAAAGCAACAGCAGCTGAGTGGACTGAAGCCTTACACCTGCTTCCTGAGTTTCACGCTCGGCTCGGCATATTGT
>NW_019448090.1:0-1040 GCF_002814215.2 Seriola lalandi dorsalis | reverse complement strand
GTGTGTCAAACTGATGATTTGGTGAGTTGTTTGCGTTCTGTCTGTTCTGTCTGAGCTCTCAGGGCCACCGTAGCAATGCCCTCCTGGAGTCACAGCCTCAAGTTGCCAGGCAACCAGTGGAGACTCCTGGGAGAGCCAGGAAATAGTTCAGCTGCTTAATGAGCTGTAAAAATACAACATGTAGTTATCATTAATAATCATATCATTATTAATGATAATATAATTATTACTAATAAACACCTCTCTGTGTGTTCAGGTTGTGGAGGTCTGCTGCATGTAGACAGGGGGGTGCTCAGCAGCCCCCGCTACCCTCAGACCTACCTGCCTGGTCTGGACTGCAGCTGGCACGTGATGGTGACTCCTGGCTTCAGGGTCTCTGTCACTTTCCAGACTCCGTTCCAGATTCAGGGCTATGGGACTGGCTGCAGCTCAGGAGACTACCTGGAGGTAACAGCATCTGGATCTGAACATCTGTGTGTTCTGAAAAGTGGAAAAGGAGGTCCCACTGCTGTGTGGAAGTTTAGCTCTGGAACAGTCTAGTTCCTGGAAGCAGGTCTTAAACCCTCAGCGAGGTTCAGGTCTCTGTCTGAGGTGTTGATGATCAGCTCGTTAATGCTTTAATTACTCACTGAGTCCCTGTGATTATTGACTCTCCACAGCTGAGGAATGGTCCGGACGCCTCAGCTCCACTCCTGGGGGGTCGTCTGTGTGGAACTAGTCCCCCCTCCCTGGTGCAGACCACTGACAACCACCTGTTTGTTCACTTTGTGTCTGATGCCAGCAACGAGGCCAGCGGCTTCCAGCTGACCTTCGAGGCCCACAGTCAAGGTAGACCACCACAGTCAAGGTAGACCACCACAGTCAAGGTAGATCACCACAGTCAAGGTAGACCACCACAGTCAAGGTAGACCACCACAGTCAAGGTAGACCACCACAGTCAAGGTAGACCACCACAGTCAAGGTAGATCACCACAGTCAGGGTAGATCACCACAGTCAGGGTAGACCACCACAGTCAAGGTAGATCACCACAGTCAGGGTA
>NW_019448088.1:0-1465 GCF_002814215.2 Seriola lalandi dorsalis | reverse complement strand
GAATCTTTCCTGATTCTCAGCACTTGTTGTCAAAAAGAGTTATTGAACACACAGTGGAGAATGTCTGTTTTTTCCTAGAAAGGTTTCATCTGAATCCCTTGACATGATTAATCATTAACGTAACCACAAAAGGTCATGTGTGACTGGCTGGATCTTTCCAGTTACTCCTACAGATGGAAGGACTTGACACAGCTGAGGTCACCCGCTGCACGTTTTTCCGTTTGAAAGAAAACCTGAACGTGACTTTCAGATGTATGGCTCAACATGATTCATCAACATTTAGCCTATACAGCTATAGCTAATTTGGTATCTCTGTGTGATCCAGTTTAAATTTTGGCATGGAATAAACACGAAGAACAGAAAATCCCATTTTGTTTATTCACATAAATTCATTAATTATACATAACATATATATATAGACATGATACCTGAGCAGGTTCCAGTCGATTTCACCTGATATTTAAGACATGTGCCGAAAACATGTAATTCAATGAGATAAGTGGGAAAGGATTGTAGCACCCAAAAATATCCTGGCTGCATCCAGTGAGAAACAATTTCTAATTTGTCTAAAATTTGCAACGTTATTCTAAATTAAAATTCGGAACCATTATTATGTCCAGATATTTAAAGTCAGTAACTATATTGACCTCTCGACCCATCACGAGAAATTCAACATGAGGGCAACTAGTTTGGTCAATATTGAAAGGAAGACATTTTTGTTGCTAGCTTAGCATATAACCACATTTGCAATTCTCTCCAGTAACACTGTGGTGGAAGATCATTTATATATAGTGGCCCTAACACTGATCCTTGAGGTACACCCTCTGTTCACTTCATGTTACTGCTTCATTAGCTTATTAACTCACTGCATCCTGTTGGATCATTTTGAAGCCAGTGCTTTAGATGAAGAAATACACGTACAAGTGAGAATGTCATGAATGACTGTGACGAATGATTCATGCAAATCTAAAAACACACTAAACCACCTGCTACTCCTCCTTTATCAAACCACGATTCAATATTCAGTGTAAGGCATCTGCTTTACCACACTGATGTCTCCGAATCAGGTCAAAGTTTTGTGTTTTTTGGCCTATATTGATTCTGTCATGAGTCAGTCACGTCAGGTTTGTTCTGGAAACTCTTCCAACAGATCTCGTACGCACAACCCAAACTGCTGCTGTGATGGGACATGATGTCACATAGTGTTTGGTTTAATACGTCACACGGCCTCGCCCCCTCTGGTCTTCCCATGCCAAGTAAACATCCTGTCCCATAACCTGCCAGATTAGTGATTCAGCAAACAGGTCTGATTTTTATTTGGGGTAAATGGAGTTTAACATATGTCGAGATCCTTTTTGGCAGTGAAACATTTTCATACAAGATATTGTCGTAGTTTTGCTTAAATGACTGAAATCTAATGATGAAGTCACTGTAAATAGTACTAATAATATTTATTTGTTTGTAT
>NW_019448087.1:0-1063 GCF_002814215.2 Seriola lalandi dorsalis | reverse complement strand
TTTTTTTGCAGAGCAGTACTGGCCCACCTCAGCCATTCATTAGTATGTAAACAAGCTGAGTTGCTCTTTGTATCGCCTTCATTTGGTGATTACAGGAACAAAAAAAAAAAAGAAGTGTGTCCGGACAGTGTTTTTTGCTTGACCTATACCTGACAAAGGCAAATGGAAGCTGCTCTGATAGTAAAATGCAAATGGCACAGAAGATGTCTGAGGCGAGTCTTTGTGAGGAGGCAGACAGCTCTGTCTTTGGCAGCCATGTTTTATTTGTCTCAGTTGTGTTTGTTACCAGAAGGGCTGCGAGGGGAAGCCTGCTGATTAGGATGCTGTGTGTGATTAGAAAGGAGGGGTAGCAGCTCAGCCCAGCAGTTAATTAGACCCTGGAGGACCACAGGGGGTGCAGGTGGAGGCCTGATCACACACAGACTTACACACTCACACACTTTGCCTTTCCATGAGATGTGTTTAAACAGCTCCAACAAGAAAGCTATTGTGGTCGTCTCCATTTCTGACTGAGGTGGAGTGTGTTAATACTAATAGATGATCATCAGTCCTGCCTGTGATCAATGTAAATCAATTAGTCAGTTCACCCAAAATATGAAGAATGACATTTAACATTTGTGATGAGGAATGTGGCAGGAATCCCAAAATGGATCTGAAATCACATGATCACTTAACACCAAAACTATCTGCATGGACAGATACCACTGGAGCTACAGTGGCTTGCCAAAGTATTCATACCCCTCGAACTTTCCCACATTTTGTCACGTTACAACCACAAACATTAATGTATTTCATTGGGATTTTATGTGATAGACCAACAAAGCGGCGCATAATTGTGTAGAAGTGGAAGGAAAGTGATACATGGTTTTCAAATTTTTTTTTACAAATAAAAAACTGAAAAAGTATTCAGCCCCCCTGAGTCAATACGATGTAGAACCACCTTTCACTGCAATTACAGCTGCAAGTCTTTTGGGGCGTGTCTCTACTATATAGAGACTGAAATTTTTGTCCATTCTTCTTTGCAAAATAGCTCAAGCTCAGTCAGATTGGATGGAGAGCGTCT
>NW_019448086.1:0-1060 GCF_002814215.2 Seriola lalandi dorsalis | reverse complement strand
TGGTTTTGTTTGGTGACACCCTTGGGGGTCACATGTCACACGCTGGCCCACACTGGCTGGCCAGTGGGGTCCGTGGGGGGGGAGGGTCATCCCCAGGTGTGAACCGTGAGGAACTGTGGGGTGTGAATTCCTTTGTCCAGTGGAGCAAAGAAACATTTGGTCTATTGAATGACTGAGTCCCAACACGTGGGTTGTCGTACCACTGTGTTCAGGGATTCTTTTTTTTCCAGCCTGACATAAATAAAGGTCGTTCAAATCATTGGTTTTCTCTGTCCAAACACTTCTCTCTTCAGAGGTGTGTGTCTCTGAGTAGCCGTGGGGGTTTATAACACAGACTGTGTAATTGCTGTGCCCCTGGTTTGAGTCTGACCGGTGACCATTGTTGCATGTCCGACCTCGTCTCTCCTCTCTCATTCCCTGTCACCTTCTTTGACTGCGCTCAACAATAAAGGCAAAAGTTCCAAAACAAAATGTTTAACCCTGCATTCATTCATTTTTTTTTTAGCACAACAAGCTGCAAACACAACACTGACACACCATCTCTTGAGGAAACATGTTAGTAAACAGTTCCCTCTGTACACAGTCAGCAGATACTGCAACATTAGCATTAATCATTCATCAAATAGCCACAACACGGGTTTCTAGCTACTTGATCAGCTGCCTAGAAATGAGACGAGATGCTCAGACTAAAGCAAAACAGTGACGTGGCAGGTGATAAAACCCACACAAACACAATGAGCTAAAAGACACTGAAACCCTCGAGCTGAGGGGAACTGCAGAGACATGAATGACCCCTTTCACATTGTGTTATTTGATCCATTATTGTGACGGTATACGTAATATTTAGACCGAGATGCAGGCACTAAACCCGGGCAGAGTGTTGGCTAGGTACGTATTAGGAAAAATGGGGGTTGAAGGTGAAGGTGAGGGGTGAAGGGCGAGGGTGGAGGCAGGCTGGCTGTTAGGAGAGAGGTGAGATGGCGCCCGGCTGAAGACTGAGGTCTGAGGTGTAATCTGGCAGGTGAGGAGTGAAGCAGTGTGGGCTGCAGCTCTGGTCTAG
>NW_019448085.1:0-1040 GCF_002814215.2 Seriola lalandi dorsalis | reverse complement strand
GTTATGTTAACATTAGCACAACGCATGCAGGCCAGGCTTAACAACAGATTCTTTTTTTGACTTAAAACCTAAATAAAAACGAATGCTGTACAAATATTCTCTCATTTGATCCATTTTAGATGATGGCGGTGGCGGACCAAGGACTGCAATTCCCATCCTTAGACAAGGTGTATCGATGCATTCCATATGAAGAGCCACAAGGCATCTACTATTTAAATATTATGACTCTGAACCCTGATGATTGGTTACAGCGACTAGGTATTGATTACATCACTGACAACAATGACTGAGAGGATTAGGAGAAAATGGACCCAGAGACGAGAAGCATTATAACAACCAAATCAGAGGTTGAAATAAATCTGGGGTGATTCCTACAATTCCTTATTATTTCCATATAAACCTAGTTCTTACATTTTTTATTTTGTGTGATTTGTGTAATTTCTTTTATACTCTAAATATGTTTTAGTTTGAGTAATTTCAATATAATCTGGGTTTGAAAAATTAAGTTTTGATTGATTGTTTGTTGTTTTCAATTATAATAATCACAGTAGCATTTGATTTAGAAACCTCGTTTGAATGATTTCATGAGGCATGAAGATTGCTGCTAATTGAAGTTTTAATCTGATGAGATGACATAATCAGACACTCTCAGCACCTGCATTCATCGCAGAGTTCATCATTTTGTAACAATATGAAGAAAGCATCATGCCATCATGACATGTACAATAGATTAAATACTATCTCAATAAATAAAGAATACACTGAAGGGGAATATATCTCATCACATGGGAAGAACAAGGATGGTTCAACATGATGGATTCCATACCACCATGCTACGTAAGTGCTTGTAACCTCTCCATGGTGGTGACCCTCTACTAGGGTTGTCACGATACCAAATTTCTGTTTCGATACCGATACCAATATGTATTTCGATACTTTTCGATACTTTTTGTAAAAAATATTTCATTATATTATGTATTGCCTTAATGGGTTATTTAAATATTTAAAGAATGTAATTTAATTTTTAAAAATATATTTTT
>NW_019448084.1:0-1051 GCF_002814215.2 Seriola lalandi dorsalis | reverse complement strand
CCTGCTGTGGCACCTGAAGCAGCATGAGAGGCTCAGGAAGGGATAGCTGTAGCTAATGGAGATAGAGATGTAGGAGAGGAGGAGGCGGAGGACAGCAGCCAACATGATGGTGTGGGAGAGCCAGCTAGGGCAGAAGCAACAGGTGAGATTGACAGCAAACACAGAGATAGAGGTGTATATTTTGTTGTATTATTTATTCGTGACAAAGTAGTAGACAGTTAAAATAAGTGGAACACCTTATATACGGTATATATAAGGTCCACCGCGCACTACAAATAGAATGCAAGCACTGAGATGGTAATATCTGTGACACATTAATCCACTGACCTAACAAATCAAGGCACTTCATAATATTGAACTACGGTAGCTCTCCTGTAAATCACTCATGCAATAGAGCAGTCCTGATTATTGATTTGCCACATTGTCTACAATGGTCTAAGTACAAGCAAATGTTAAAGAGATTACTGGTTCTGCTGGGAATCTCAATTTAACAACTTACTTAAGATTCAGTATTTATAAGGGTCTTATTTAGCACTTATTTATAAGACTCCTCCTGAGTGGTTGAGAGTGGTGTTGTGATTCATGTTGTCATGCTTCGTGATTGAACTTATCCACTGGATTTGTCCCAATACCCACATCTGAATTATTAGTGTGTTGTCACGGGGCTACATGTGTCATATTTCCAGTAATTGCCAACGTGGCCAAGTGACTGTAACACTGTAAGCCGGAGGAGGTTTATCAGAGTTAACTGGGTCACATTTGATTAACAACAACAGCCTGTTAAAACTGAGCTCGAATGATATACGTACATGTATATGTATAGCATTAATAGCTGTTTGCTTACCAGTCTTGCCGAGAGCTTTGGCCATTGTTGCATTTAGAAGAAAAGAGGAAAAGCTAAAATGATAGAGACGAAGAATAAGAGGAGTCAGTTCCCCTGTGGCCGCTTCACAAAGATATCTCAGACTGGTCTGTAGTGTTGCTCCAGTCTTCATTCTGCTCATAGATTAGTCTAATGTTAGTCAGACTGTTTCACAAAAATAAAGACCCC
>NW_019448083.1:0-1022 GCF_002814215.2 Seriola lalandi dorsalis | reverse complement strand
CCCCCCGCCTGCACAAATGACACAAAATGCTCCTTTGTGTAGCTCTGAATGGAGATTTTGTGGAATCTGTTTTTCTCACCCTTTCCTCTGGCTGAGTGGAGTGCTTCCTCTTGAGATGAGGCAGTCATTGTCTGGGTTCTTTTCAGCGTAGTACTGCAGAAAGGTGTGCTTGTTCCTGTGCAGGTAGTCCACCAGGTCGCCATAGCGACAGAACTCAGTCACCAGGTACAAAGGGCCTGGATGGTCGAAGAAGATTAATTAAAATTCAGGATTTACCAAACATTAATAGGACACTGATTTCACTAAGACAGAACGCATTTACTTATTACACAACACAAATATCCAACAATATCTCAACATATGAATATTTAGCAAAGTCTTTATATTAATACTTTTTAAATGAGTATACAATTTTACTAATGGTCAAGATTAGTTGATAATTAATGTGTGGTACACAACCTTTCCCTGTCTTGCTTTCTCCTCCTGCCCACTCAAAGTGCAAATAGGACATCTGTTGCTCAATCATCTGTTCACATCAACTGATTACATTGGCCATGAGTTTTTACATTAACATTTTAAATAGAATGTTAAATTATCAAAGTAGTTTTCCTTTGCCTCTTCCCTTTGAAGTAGCAGGACTTTCAACTGGACATTCTGAAAACAAATGAATTAAGCACGGCTGCACGCAACACTGAAACTTAACAGACTGGCTGGACAGCAACAGCAGGGCCAGCCCTATAATTGCAAATATCCCTGAGTGACTGAGTGACTGAGTGACTGAGTGTGTGATCAGTCCAGGGATCATATTTCTGCCATTGGTCAATTGAATGTCTATCAAATGCAACGTGTACCTTTAACACACCCCATGTCCTGCACCCACACAAAGTGTCTCAGACTCTCTTTTTCAAAATGAGTTGGCACAAATAATTTCTATTACGGGGACGTTTACAGCCTGCAGTGTATATGGCTGGACCGTGTGTGGTTACCAACTGTGGGCTTAGGGCTACGCCTCTTGTTACTGG
>NW_019448082.1:0-1309 GCF_002814215.2 Seriola lalandi dorsalis | reverse complement strand
CAGCCGATGTAAAGCAGCACAAGGTCAAAGGCTAAAGACTGCGTTTCTCCTGCCCACATCTGAAGCCAAGAGCCATTAAACAGGTACATATGGTATGATGCTTTCTGTTGCTACTTCATCCAGTTGCAGTTTTCAGTTCACTTTGGTTGTGTCTTAATGTCCGTCCCAAGAGTTTATGTTTGCATCCATCCCAACTTCTGAAAATGAAAATATCACTTTCACTTCTTGTCATAGGTTGCATGTGTCAAGTGTGTGGACAGTCAGCCAAAGAGTCACTTCTCATGTGAATTTATTTGAATAATTTAGAGCCACGAGGAGGTGAAATTATCCTGTAATTAACTGGTAAATAAAACAAAACAAAAATGATTCACTGCAGATTACAACCAGTTGCCAGATTAATAGATGACGAAATGTCACCTTTAAAGTTGAATAAACTCTTGAACAGTTTCATTAAACCTTTATGATGAGTGCAGGGGAGTATGCAGGGCTGTTGTATTGGACTGCACTGTGTGACATTTACACCGGTCTGGTATTTATAGCGTAACAGCACCACAATGAATTTAAATAAACTTCAGCCGTGTGTTTGTATTCAATGATGCATCCTCGTGCAAAGCCTTAAAGGACAAGCCTGGTGATATTCTATATCTGTTTTACCAGCGATGTATCTCTCACCTTCCTACTGTGTCTGTGGCTCAGCTCCAAGGCCACTGGTTCCTACTGATACTGTGATTTCCTGGAGCAGCTGCTCACTGTGATTTTTAACAAAAGTTGCATTTGTTTGGGAACTATTTTCTGCAGCAGATGAATCCACATTTAGTGCAGTAGTGAGTATTTCAGGCAGCAGGACGGTGTGTGTGACACTGAGACAAAATAAGCTACGGTGTGTGTGTTGATGGTGATGAAGGAACATGTCACCCAGAGCGACAGTGTGCCTCATTGATGTGTTTTCAATACTGTAGTTTTTGACAACAGAGCAGCTCTATGGCTCAGGGGAACGATATATCAGGCTTTGATGCACACACAGAAGCTTGTTAGTGGAGGACATTCAGTGTTGCTCTTCTGTGGGTTTGTTGACAAGAAGAAAAATACAGAATATCATCAGACACATTTTCAGCCTTTCTGGACAGGGTTTAGGTTTTCTCTGAAAACCCTGCTGCCATCAGCATGATTGTTTATCACTGTGGTTATTTTCCCTTGATATATTTTTGTCTCATGCCACAGTGCTTCTTTATTTGTTGTGGATATTAAACCTGCTCTGGTTTAAATTGTTAGACTGATCAAATAGGATTTAAACTGGTGTGTCTCACTG